>NW_026996732.1:0-71830 GCF_035044405.1 Drosophila montana
GGCTAGCCGAGCCCATATTTAGGCGGAATGCGAACCCCCGGACACGAAGCTTGCCAAACGACGACGCAAGTCTTCAACCCGCCCCAACTCGCTCAGCCCAACTCGCGAGTAATCGCCTCCAGTTTCCTTCCGTCGCGAATGGATCCACCGTACGCCCACCCCTGGATTCTGACACTCCATCCTTTCGTACGTAACCTTTGACTGCGGTTCCGTTTTCCTCTTCTGGTCCACGTGACTCCGTTCGGATATCCAGTCTTTCTCGACCGCCTCGTTTTAATTACTTCCTTCTGGTTATCCGAACTTATTTTTATTGTATTTGTTTATTATTATTTATAATTATTTTATTTCATTTTGTTTTATTTTCGTTTATTTAAATCACATTAATTTTTAATTTATTTTATTTCAATTTATATTATTTTTATTTTTTTATTTTCATTTATTTTAATTATTTTAATTTTTTTTAATTTGTTTTATTTTAATTAATTTTGTTTTAATTTGTTTTATTTTAATTATTTTATTCTAATTTATTTAATTTTTAATTTGTTTTATTTTAATTTGTTTAATTTTACTTAATTTTATTTTAATTATTTTAATTTTTAATTAATTTTATTTTAATTATTTTAATTTTTAATTGATTTATTTTAATTATTTTATTTTAATTTGTTTATTTTAATTAATTTTTTTCAGATATTTAATTTTAATTATATTTTAATTAATTTAATTTTATTTTAATTCGTTTTTTTTTAATTTGTTTAATTTTGACTTAATTTTGAATTAATTTGATTTTATGAGCAAACACACATTGCCTCACAAAAAAATAGTCGCACTTTTAGTTGACCACCCTAAAAAGTGACGCTGCGTAACGGCCTCGGCCCACGGTACCCTTTTGCCACACGCGTCCACTCTTTTACCGTGGTTCTAGGTTACTGCGCTGTGGTCACTTTCACTCGGTAGTTATTATTAGTTTTCACAAACTTGACACACGAAGACGAATTTTTAGCAGCATAGAACCCATTCGAATATATCAGTCGACCAAAACGCTCTACTATTCGACTTAGAAATTCTGGAATAAATATTAGGTGTCTTCGTAAGAAGTTCGATTTCAATCAGTGTTTATGAGCTCAGATAACCGCTTGTACACTGAGTTAAGCCTAGAGGGAGAAAGATTGTAAAGTAGCTACTTGGCCGGGGTGATGACTCAGTCTTACCCAGGTCCGCTCTACAAGAAATTTGTGAAATTTTGAAAAGGGGGGTATGGAGCCGTAGGGATAGCTCCG
Source organism: Drosophila montana (assembly GCF_035044405.1). Lineage (NCBI taxonomy): Eukaryota > Metazoa > Arthropoda > Insecta > Diptera > Drosophilidae > Drosophila > Drosophila montana. The sequence continues at coordinate 1,278 of NW_026996732.1, forward strand.
CCACAGAGTGGTTACTAATTCTGTTAAAGAAAAAGGGAAGCAGCTGGGAACGCTCAGCTGCGGTTAGGTTAGAGCCGGCCTGCGAGATGGTTGCTGCTGGGATCCTTGCCGCAGACGCACGCCTAAAAAGTGCACGCTGTCGTACACGGACAACACGCGACCACTGTTTTACTCTGTGTACCTTCACGTTCGTTTTATTCGTTTCTTAGCTTTCCTAGCTCTTGCTGCACCGTCGGTTCTAGATCGTTCCTACCTAACCTGGCAGTACTCGCGGTCCCTAAATTCTGTCCTCGGTCACGTATGCACTCACACTTAGTCGGTTCCAAAGTGAAGTTGCTGATCGGCGGCAGCAGCCCTCTCGCCCTTTTTGCCCTGCGGCGAAAATCCTCTCTCGAAGCTTGGCTCTCTCTTACTCCTAATAATATCAGACAGAGTTGTAAGCGATTCGACCTTGTGCTTGCAGTCGGAGTCTCTTAAGCATACTCTTAATAACTGACTTCACCATTTACTTAATCTTTTACTCTTGACTTATGGTTACAATATTATTATTATTATTCTCAGCCTATGATTGTTACATTTTATTACTTCATTTTTCTATCCTCTTAACCTATGATTATGTGCATATATTCGTGCGTGGGCCTGACTCCGCACATTGGCACTCCTGCAGGACTCTCTGCCTCGGGTTACTGGTCGACGCAAAATTTCCATGGCACGTAGTCCTCGTCATCGGCTCTGTGTCCCAGGTAGCGATAGAGTTGGCCGTTCTCGACAGCATAGTCCGGATACTTTGCGGGTTCCTTGGCGAGTCTCTCCAGCATACACGCGGTCCATCCACATGCTGCTCCTCCACGGCCTGACGACATGCCTCCAGTGGCTGCCGGGACAGTGCGTCGGCTACCAAGTTCAACTTTACCCGTCGGTACCTCACGTCGAACTGGAACTGCTGCAACTCTGAGGCCCATCGAGCTATCCTTCCAGATGTAGTCTCTATGGAGTTGAGCCATTTAAGTACCATGTGATCGGTAATGACGTCGAACCTGTACCCCTCCAAGTAACATCTCAACTTTCGGATTGACCAAACTGGTCTATGTCAGGACGCCGCCGAGACCGTAATCGCTCTCATCCGTTTGCAGCACGAATTTCTTACTGAAATCCGGGCAAGCGAGGATCGGCGCGGTTGTGAGTCGCTCCTTTAGTTGCTCCAGCGCATCCTGCTGTTCCACGCCCCACGACCATACATTTCCCTTCTTCAAGAGAGCGGTCATAGGCTGCACCACCGACGCGAAATTGGGGACGAAGCGTCGATACCACGATGCCATCCCAAGGCACTGACGCAGCTCCTTGCAGTTTGATGGGGCCGTCAGCCTCTGGATCGCGAGCACCTTTGAGGGGTCCGTCCGTATTCCTTCGCCGCTCACTACGTGTCCTAAATATACCAACTCCTTCCGGAAGAAATGGCATTTCTCTATGTTGAGCTTTAGGTTCTCTTCCCTCAGTGGGCCTTCGCAGCTGTCCCGTTGACGCGCGCTCTGGCGACTCTCGGCTTATGCGTGTGAGCGTGTACTTGTATGCGTGCACACACGCTATCGCGCTCGCCGCAAACTCGCTCGCTCAGCGAGAAGTTTTATGGTTGTCCGTTAGTTTTCGAGTCTCTTCTTTGTCTTTTCTCGTTGTCCCCACTTGTCTGCCTGCATGTTTGCGTTTGTTGCTGACACCCCTGTGGGACTTTCTATGCTACTTTTCCCTATGCCGCAGGCAGCTAACTTCTCAGATACTTTTGCCGTCTTGGTCTTAACTCACCCTAGAGGCACTTTCATGGGCTTTTAGGCCACGTTAGTGCCACGCCCCTTCACGCCTAGGGTCCCTGTTCGGGCGCCACTTGTAAAGTAGCTACTTGATCGGGATGATGACTCAGTCTTACTCAGGTCCAGTCTACAAGAAATTTGTAGTTTGCCGAGACGCGAAGCTGAAAAGGTGGTAGTAACCACTCCGCCACAGAGTGGTTACTAATTCTGTTAAAGAAAAAGGGAAGTCGCTGGGATCGCTTCATTGTGACTCCGCGTCACAAGATATGAAGCATTATTAGATTCCGGAGCGACGATTAGTTGCCTTGGCAATGTTGCAGCTAAGCCACTGTTTTTACATCCCAAAGCGCGCAAATGCTCTGGATCAATCCGAACAGCTAATAACGCTATTTACCCAGTGGTAGGCAAACTGACACTTAAAGTTGAATTACGAGAAAAAGCGAATAATGTTGAGCTTTTTGTTAAACCAGATTTGATACAAGATGTTTACTTAGGCATAAATTTTTGGCAGGACTATGGACTGTTAACGAATTTAATTCGTCCTGATAAGTCCGTAAGTGAATTAGACAACAATAACGAACATGATATCCAGGAAACAGCGAAAATGCTTCAGCTAACCGCTGAAGAAAAGTCACGATTAAATTCGATCGTTTCTAATTTCCATTCATATGAAAAGAAAGGATTAGGATGCACTGAGTTAATCGAACATCGCATTGAAATAGATAAAGTGACCCCCGTCAAACAAAGACATTGGCCTATTTCGCCAGCCGTTGAAAAGCTAATGTTCGACCAGATCGAGAAAATGCTAGCGTTAGATATAATAGAGGAATCGCAGGATAAGAACAGGTGTGTCTAGATTCTCGAGTCATAAATAACTACACTCGTAAAGATGCGTACCCTCTACCTCATATCGACGGAATTCTTAGTCGTCTGCTGCCAGCTAAATATACAACGGGCCTCGATATGAAGCACGCATTCTGGCAGATACCCCTAGAAGAAAAATCACGTCAGTATACCGCTTTTACAGTCCCTAATCGTCCATTATTTGAGTACAAAGTAATGCCGTTTGGATTGTGTAACGCTCCTCAAACGCTTTGTAGACTAATGGAACGCGTGATACCAGACCATTTGCGGACCCGCGTATTTGTCTACTTAGATGATATACTTCTGCTTTGAGAGGACTTCGATTCTCATATGTTGCTTTTGCAGGAAGTAGTAGTATTTGGGCTTTATAATTGGATATGGTCAACTAAAGACGGACCCCAGCAAAATACAAGCTATTAACGAATTCCCTGTACCAAAAAGTGTAAAACAACTGAGAGGTTTTCTTGGACTCGCTGGATGGTACAGACGTTTCGTTAATCATTATGCAAGCAGCTAGCTTTCCGCTTACCGAGTTGCTAAAGAAGTCGAATTATTGAAATGGAACACTGATGCTGATTCCGCTTTCAACTTCTGCACCTGTATTGGCTACACCCGACTTCTCAAAATCTTTTAGATTAGTTTTTTAGCACAACTGGTTTAGGCTGCGTTCTAGCTCAACTAAATGAACAGGAAGAGGAGGCTCCAATAGCATACATGTCAGAGAAACTGTCAAAAGCCCAACGAAATTATAGTGTGACCGATCTGGAATGCTTAGCCGTAATAAGAGGTCTTTTTAAATTTAGAGCGTATATAGAAGGACAGGACTTCGAAGTAATAACTGATCATGCTTCCTTACAATGGCCCATGGGACAGAAGGATCTCAGAGGATGTCAAGGTAGATGGGTGATCAAATTACAGGGTTCCAAGTTTAGAGTCTCGCACCGTAGCGGTACACAAAATGTTGTCGTTGACGCGCTATCGCGTCAAAATGAGACAGAGCTTATGGAACTCGAGGAGCAAGGTCCCATAGTTGACCTGTCTTCACCTGAATTAAAATCGCCAAACTATCTGGATCTGTTAGTTAATATTTCTTCTAACCAATCTAGATTACCAGATTACAGATACAAGAGATACTTGTTTTGGCCAAAAATGTCGGCCCAAATTCAAGCCTATGGGATAAAAAGCTGTACGCCATTTGTGCTGCCTTAAAAGCCAGCGTTCACCAAAGTACAGGGTACTCACCATATTTTTTAGCGTTTGGCAAAATATGATGTTAAACGGTAAAGACTATTACTATAAAGCGACTTAATCTCTTGTCCGAAGACACCGCTATTGAGAGGCCCACAGCCTTACAAGTAATCCGTCAAATAGCTAAAGACAATGTAGCTCAGTCACATAATAGAAATGCTAAGTTATATAATCTGCGCAGCCGAAACGTAAGTCTTACTGCCAGTACGAACGTCTTCGCACGCAATTTTTGTCAGAGTAACGCGCAAAAGAAGTTTAGTTCTAAGCTTGCACCAGTTTTCATTCCCGCGATTGTTGTACAAAAAGTCAGCCCAGCCTACTATCAACTAGCTAATGAAACAGGCAAATGCATCGGTACTTTTCATCTCAAAGATAAACACACTAGTAACAAGTCCTACTCAACAGTTATTAAAGTTATTTCAGTTTATGTCCCGCTAGTAAGTAGCGCTGCATAAACTGTGGTGTACTGGCTGCTTTGCAATCCCCAAACGAATCTGCCTGTTGATCAGCTGCTCTAGTTTGGTTACTGCTTTACCGACCACACTGGAAGCCAATTCTTCGTTTATTGCACGGCTGAGGGCCTGGAGCAACCGAATAGGGCGAATCGAGAGAAAAAAGGTGATAAGATCAGGCCATAGTACCGTTTTAAAGTATAATCGCGTGATGTAGAGCTTTTGAAAGCTTCCTTATTTTTTTGTCTTTGGGAAGTAGTAAAGGTAAAAGTACAGCTCAGCATGTCATTTATATTTGTAGCGCGGGCGAGTTAATTTCATAACATATTTTTCTTTGCAAATAATTATGCAAAAGACGTCAAAGACCAAGATAGCAAATGTGGTACAGTTTGGAAGTGTTCTTTTGGTACGCTAATAGAAACCAAATACCTTGATAACAACAATAACCTAATTGAGATTCGGGGTGCCCCTTAAAGAAAAAGTATTTATATGTGCTAGTGTTGAGACTTGGAACTAAGAAGAGACTTGCCATCGTTTAAGAATGCCAAGGAAAGTATCTTCCAAAGTGGAACGTCCGGAACAGCAGGTACTTTGCTAAAAATTGAAAGCCCAACTCTATTGGTTTGGTCGCGCTAATGAAGCCGACGCTTTCAATTCTTGGCACATATGTAAAGTAGTTGAGCATAACTAAAATTTGCATGCACTTACTAACCGTTTTGGAGATTCCTACATACAATTTAATATTTGTGCGAATTAGTGCTTCTGAATTCGTTTGGCAAATTCGATTTTAATTTAAATTAATAATTATTAAATCGAATTTAGAGTCAAATATGGCTACCAAGGAAAGTTTTGACGATTCAAAGCATAATGCGTTTAAATGATAAAATAATAAAGTTTAAATTAAACCTAGACTCTACAGAGTTAGAATGTAGATAGAAATGCTGGCCTCACAGATAGATACAGCGTTTAAATATCAGACTCAAGTAGAAACTTTTGACCCAGATGATGAGTATCGTGCCGAGCTCGAAGAACTTTGTATAACGAAAAATGCTCGTCTAAGGTCCGTTATCAAGACATTAACACGTCTTCCGCATTTGGCACTTCCCAAGTTTAGTGGAAAATACTCCGAGTTTAAGAATTTTATTAGCCTGTTCGAAACTCTAGTTCATAACAATCATGCGATCCCCGAGCATAGAGAAATTCCATCATCTGATCTTATGTCTCTCAGGTGAAGCTCTAGGCACTGTTAGAGCGTTTCAAGTCACCGAGGACAATTATTTAAAAGCATTGAGAGAATGTCTAATATATACCCCTACATCATTCTCGTCTTCAAGACGATTTGAACGCTATGCAACTTTGGTGTTCGGCCAATCAATTGCATCTGAATTGTTCAAAGTGTATGCTTATGACATTTAATCGTACTACACCCTATCTTATCAGTTATATAATCGACAATACTCCATTGCATCGTATACTAACAGTTGAGGATCTAGGCGTTCTTTTTGATTCTAAACTCTGCTTCAATCTTTACATAGATACCATCGTTAATGAGACAAAAGGTGTACTTGGATTCATTAAACGATAGTCTAAAGAGTTTAACGATCCTCTTATAAAGAAACTTCTGTACATCTCTCTTGTTCGCCCTATCCTTGAATACTGCTCTTGCATCTAGTCTCCGCAGTATAACAAAAGCTAGGATCGTATTGAATCTGTTCAGAAGCAATTTCTACTTTTTGCCTTACGAGGTTTAAATTAAGACCCTAATCTTCAGTTGCCATTCTATTCCAGCAGGTTGCTTCTTCTTAATCTTCCGTCCTTAGCCAACCGTAGGGCAATTCTCGGTGTTGTCTTTCTACGTAAGTTGGTTGTTGGCGATATAGATTCTCCTTTTCTGTTAGGGCGTCTTCAATTCTCCGTTCCGGCTAGACCAACCAGAAATTACCGCCCCTTATTCCTATCGACGTGCACAACAGACTATGCTATGCACAATCCTTTTCGCGTGGTGTGTAAAAATTACAATAGTTTGCATCACGTTTTCTCTACCGAACTTACCCCTAATAAAATCGTTGCTTTCAGGATACCTTCGGGGAGTCACTGACCATTCCCAGCTATGAGCAGGGGCATAGATTACCGGACAGGCTGTACATTTTCCCCCACCGGGTCGGTGATTTCCCATTACTTTCCCAATACTATCTCTTTATCCTATCTACTTCATATATATAAGAATAAGAATAATGTAATAAGAATATATTTGTCGGCTAGCACGTCAGTGCTGTTTTGTATCTTTGTTCAGAATCAATTTATTCGGTTTTAATAATTTGCGCTTAGCCTATGGATATACATATATACTTATGCTGTTATTCGTTAACAGCTACAAAGAGAGGGAGAGTGAGTAGCTTGCATATGCCTGTGTTAGTGAGCGTATATATGTTGCTCATGGAATGCGCTCAGACGGAGCGTGGGATATGCAGCATTAGCATAAACGGTCAGCTAGAGAGGCTAGTGAACCGCCAATATATAAAGTGGCTCTGGGCTTGTTTTATGTATAATTGTTATTGTATGCAACAAAGTGCCGCATACTTTAGATTTGTATATAGGGTGTTCTTTTAAGGCATATACACACTACATCTCACCGTTTAGAGGAATAACGTAATATAATGTAGTTATTTTTAATTGTTGTATTTTTTTTTTTTTTTTTGAAAGTGTAAAATATTAAAAAAAATAAAAATGTTATTATGAATATGAATATTCCTATTACTTCATAGGGGCCTAAATAAACTGGTTCTAATTTATGGCCAGTATCGTTTTTCAATAAAACTTTATCTCCTACTTTTAATTTAAAATCGATAACCTTCTTATCATAATATTCTTTATTTTTTGCCTTATGTTTTTCTAACATTATCCTAGTATTTCATATGCTAACTCTAACCTATATTTTGATTCCTTAGCGTAATCATCTATATTATATAGAGGCTTAATGTGCTCATTTACACTATTAAATGCCTTGTTAATATTAGCTTTCTTACTAAAAATTAATTCAAAGGGACAGTAGTAATGCGTTGTGGAAGGTGTTGTATTAAAACAATATACAAAGTATTGTAACCAAAAATCCCAATCAGTTTTGTCAACTGATATATAAGAACGAATGAATTCCTTTAACGTTCTATGACTTCGTTCCACAGTTCATTGGACCGTATTTCAGAATAAAATCTTCAAATATAGCTTTAGCTACGACTTGTTAAGTCACATATCAGTGTAACTGCATATTCGTTGCCTTGCTCTGATTTTGGTAGTGGACCGATCGTGTCTACTATTACTCTATCAAAAGCATTGATTGGGGTTTCCGTTATTGTTAAGGGAGTTTTTGAATGTTTTGTCACTTTTGATTTTTGACATTTTTGTATATACTCAGTAATATATCGAGTGATACCCTTCCAAAAATGATTCTTGACCTTGGCCAAGGTTTTTGTAATGCCTGTGTGACCTCCTTGTATTGGATCATTATGAAATATAGACAATATAGCTTCTTTTTCTTTTTCTTCTTGTATTAGGGTCACCGGGTTGAGTAGCGCTACTCTTAATGTTTTCAATATTTTATTGCCCATTTGTTTGAAATTATCAATTGAAACTTTGAGTTGGCTGATTTCATTTATATCGGCTTGCGTTTCAAGCCCTTGGAAGAACTGACCTAAGTCAAGAATTCCATTAGCATATAAATCGCTAACATCATATCTTGCAGTAATTTTCTTCCCAGGTTTAAAGAAACATAGCATATTTTTAACATGACAGGTAACTACTTTACGTACATCGTCATTTTTTTATGACTTCATATACGTTGGGCTTTGAAGCTTTTTTTTCTATAGATTGCATAAGCAATTCTATTTCTTTATTATCTCCTGCGCAGGATTTCTGTCTACTTTGATGCCTGGTAGTGACTTTCAGGACTTTTATTTGTATGTTTTTTAATTCTTTTATTGTGATGCGTGATAATGCATCAGCAACGAAATTGTCTTTGCCCTTGAGATATTCTACAGTAAAGTCATACTCTTCTAAGTCTAATCTCATTCTTGTTAATTTTGAACTTGGATTCACCACTGAAAACAAATATGTCAATGGTCTATGATCTGTTTTGATTTTGAAATATTGACCATATATATATGGTCGAAAATGTGTTATTGCCCAGTGTATTGCTGCCAACTCTTGTTCGGTTGTATTTTTATTGCTTTATTCTCTTGTAAATGAACGAGAAGCATATGCTACGGGCAATTGCTTATCTCCATATGTTTGGGTTAAAACTGCTCCGCAGACTAATTTACTGGCATCGGTTATGATGCAAAATTCTTTGCTAAAATCTGGGTATTTTAGTAAAGTAGGTTTCATTAGAGCTTGTTTTAAGAAATCGAATGCATTTTGGCATTCCGTTGTCCATTCGAAAGGAACATTCTTTTTACATAATCTGGTTATGTGCCGTGAATAGTCGGCGAAGTTTTTAATGAATCGTCTGTAGTAATTGCAGAATGCAACAAATCTTCTAGCGCTATCAGCGTCCGTAGGGATTTGGTATTTTTCAATGACATATTTTTTTTCATCTGCAAAGTACCTTGATCAGTATATTTGTGACCTAGAAAAGTCACCTTATGCATGAAGAATGTGCATTTTTCTGGATGTAGTTTAAGGTTGTGTTTCCTACACAGGTCAAAAACGTTTAAGTTTTTGATTATGTAATTTTCTGAACAACCGATGACGATTAAGTCATCCATATACAAGAATGTTGTGAAGCGAAAACGCTATTGTCATCATCCTTTGAAAAGAAGGTGGCGCTATTTTTAGTCCATATGGTAATCGTGTGAAACGATAAGAGCCATTGCTCGTTGAAAAAGACGTAAAATTTCTGGATTGTTCTTTTAGTTCTATTTGGTGGAAACCGGATATTAAGTCCAAGAATGAAAAATATTTAGCTCTTCCTAATTGATCAAGAATATCAAACGGAAATTTGTCTGAGAGTAGTTTTTTATTTATTTGACGATGGTCTATAAATAATCTTTGCTAATTTCTTGGAATGTTTCATAGTCGCTTAGCTTTTCTATATTAATTTCGTTAAGATTTACTATTTTTATTGAATTTTTTGTATTTAAAATTCTGACAAATGTTTGTTGATTATTGGAAATAGTATTTCCAATAAATATTCCTTTTTCAATTTCTTGATTCGGAATGAAAATATTGTTTTCTGGCGAAACAATATTGATTTGACGGACTACTTCAGAACGAGCTGGAAGTATTGAGGCATTATTATCACTAGCGTGAATTATTGGTAGTTTTATTGGATAATTTAAATTATCTGGCTGAAGTATTAGAGAATCACATGTTTGTGTGAAATCTAATTGGCAATTATATTTTTTAAAGAAATCTATACCAATAACGCCATCGCTCGATTCGAGTTGCCTCTAGAGTTTCCTCTATTTTGGCCTAGTCCTCTATTATTGTGGTTATTACCTCTTACGGTAATTTCCACGGTTACCCCTGTTATGTCGTTGCTGATAGAACAGGACAGTGTTCGAATGTCCTGTTTCCTCTGTGCAACTATTGACAAATTTGGATATGGCATCATTCATGTTATTGAACGTGCCTGCCTGCATGATAAGTTTTACCTTATCTATAGCGCAGTTCTTAGTCATTGCCTTTACTGCTTGGACTTTACTGTATTTATTGGCTAACTCGGGCGTTAAACCATCGTTTATAAATCTAAAAGCTCCTTCTAAAGCTTTTGTTAACTGCTGTATCTCTTGGGTGTACTGGTTGGCAGTTTTAGTCTTTTGTTGCAAGTTAAGTAGTTTGGCTGACAATACTTCGACTGATTCGCCTTTTACCGTGCTTGATAATTTTGCAATGATTTGTCTTAATAAGACTGACAGCTGTTGCTTCATGATCTTCTTTTAGTGAGTCTATAAGACTCAAAGCTTCTTTGAAGCTTTGTAAGTTTTCTACCTTTTTATCAAACTCTGGTAAGAGCGATGAGGCTAGTTTGAGAAAACTTATAGCTGTTTTGGCCATTGTGTTGTAAATTGGTTGGGTATGTACTTTAGAATCTGATGGTATCAGCTGGCAGTGAAAGCAGTTTCTCGTCGAATGACGCTGAAGTGTTAAGAGAATTTGAAAGGAATATTGTTATATTATGCCTTTCCGAAATTCGTCTAATGTTTTCTCTTAAACTGCTTAAAGCATCAACTGTCTGCGTTAAATGCAAATCTGTTAGTTTTGTTGCATTGTCACATATAAGTTGATGGCTGCTATTGTAGGAATCTACTTTAACTTTGAGACAGGTGCGCTTTTGTTAAGGCACTTGAAAGATTTATTAAACTCCTCACGCTGCTCCCTAAGAATGGTAACGATTTGCGTCCATTCCATTTATAGACATTTTTAATTTATCTGTGCAAACGCACAATAATAATGTCAGTAGGTCCTAAAATAGGGTGTTCTAATTGTTGGGTGTTTTTTTGAATTTTTATATTGGGTGCTCTTTAATGATCGACCTAACTTGTATACCCGGAAGGTTTGTCAATACTATTCCTTTTTGTGTTTTTGTACAATAGATTAAAGGTGAGAAATCTAAATGAAATGTATCAATATATAAAGTTTCTAATTCATATATGCTTACGGGGGTCGTTGAGACCAATTGTTGAATTCGTTCCTTAAAACAGGCATCTCTAACATAGACTTCTCTTATTGCTTCTATTGTGTCCATTATATATTTTATTTTTCAGTTTAATTTCATTGTTTTATTTTTTCTTTTCATATCTCATTGTATACAGTTTTACATTTTGTACTTTTAGTACATTGTTATATTTTGTCCAGATCATTAACTCTGCTTAAGTATTTATTTTTTAAACATTTGTTGTGCAGTTTATAAATTTATTTATTACTATTATTATTAACAATGTTACAATCAGCTTTTAATCTGGAGTCTCGACTTCAACTTTATTTATTACATTTGCAGTGGAATCCATTGTCTTGGTATCTACTAAACCCATTTTGGGTGTGTTTTCTAAGTTTATTGGGGATCTTATGCCATATATATATGGCTTATTTTGAGATCCAAATTCGGTTTTACTTATTTTATTATCATCATACATGCGATAATTAATGTTTTTATAGTATCCTACCTATCGGTTCGCATAGCTTTACGGGCTATGCTTCTAATCGGGCAGAAATGCTTCTGCTCAATTTTACAAATTATATATATTTATAATTTAAAATAATATTTGTATATTTGCAGCATCTGCTGTTCGTCGCTGCATCAGCTGGGCGTCGCTGGATGTGACACGCTGATGCTCCCTCGTTGGCGCAAGTGGCGGAGTGCCTCCCGCACTTATCGCGATGGCACAGCTTGTTGCGCTGGCGGTACCGGTGCTGGTCTTCGCACAGGTTGTTGTTTGCCAGCTTTACTGGCTAGCGGGGCCGGTGCTGGACTTCTTCCGTTGCCAAGTATACTTGCAATGGATGCTGTAGAGTGGTCCCTCGCAGTCTGCTGGGCATGTTTGTTCATCTTTGGGATCTGAGACGCTGGTGGTGGTATTATTACTTGTTTCTTACATATATTACTGATGGAGCGGTGAGTTGTCGTCAATGGAATTCTTTTTTAATCAGGCTAGATTAAGAAATCTAATTCTGCCTGTAGCTTTTGGGCTGTTGCCCAAGCAGGTGGTGGTGATTTTGTGTATAATAGCCACTTAATGTGGGCTATTCTTTTATATAATTTATTTTTCTGACCACCCCTGTGTTTTCCCATTGGCGCACTCTACTCACTCAGTAATTTGTAGTTTTCCGGTGCACGATCCTCGTCATCTGCCTCCAGGCAGGGATTTATTTATCCTCTTGTCTTTCTACTGCCTCCAGGCAGGGAATTGTGACCATGTCACGGTCGCCATGTAAAAGGTTATTTCTTCCACTTGTATAGTTTTATAAGTGTTCCACTTATAATTGTTTCTTAAACTGATTTATGAAGGCACGTCAGTGCTGTTTTGCGTTGTTCATAAGAATATTTTATTCAGAGTCAATATAATGCACTTAGCCTATGGATACATGAATATACTTATGCTGTTATTGGTTAACAGCTACAAAGAGAGGGAGAGTGAGTAGCTTGCATATGCCTGTGTTAGTGAGCGTATATATGTTGCTCATGGAATGCGGTCAGACGGTGCGTGGGATATGCAGCGTTAGCATAAACGGTCAGCTGGAGAGGCTAGTGAACCGCGCTGCGTAATATGAGCCAGAGCCAATATATAAATTGGCTCTGGGCTTCTTTTATGTATAATTATTATTGTATGCAACAAAGTGCCGCATACTTTATATTTGTAAATAGGGTGTTCTTTTCAGGCATATACACACTAAAATATATAATGTATTGAATAACTAGGAGGACACTCGTTTTGTCAACCACTAATAAATAAATATATATATATATATATTTCGGCTCTCTTTAGACTGCCAAAAATAACGCAACCTTCTGCGGCATCACTGAGATCAATGATTGACACTGTCTCCGCCATCTATGGCTCACTCCTGTCAATAGGTGATGACAAAAAGATTTCTAACGCGATTCTCATTCTCAAACAAAGTTTACCCAATGGCCAGACGAAAATGGGAGGATCAACTCGATTATGCAATCATTCCACTATGGAGTGATTGTGAAACAGCCTTGAATCGAAGATATCAACACCTTTCTGCTGAAGATTCAGCCAAAGCTTCGTCCGATGGCCCGAAGCCAGAAACAACAATCGAGGTTCGTTTTCGTGTTCTGTGGCTAGTGGAAGAAACGATCAACTGACACCAAAATGTTTATATTGCGGTTCCGAAGGCCATTCGATATTGAATTGCTCAGCATATGCCGTGTTATCAGTACAACAGCGGTTTGAGTTCGCTAAGGCGGCTCCTTTATGCATCAATTGTCTTCGGAAGGGGCACACTGTTTCCAAATGTAAGGCTAACAAGTGCAGAGTATGCAGTCGTTCTCATAACACACTGTTGCTTAGATACTCTGCCGTTTCTAACACTCGAGCGTTACCACCACCCCTTGACTCCGCACAGGATCAACCATCGACTTCACATGCTATGCATGCGAATGTGTCTGATAGTGTAATCCTAGCTACCGCAGTCGTTAGCGTTAAGACGAGAAATGGCGAGCTCGTTTTGGCTAGAGCTTTACTCGATTATGGATAACAAATAAATTTTGTAACTGACGAGCTAGCATAACGATTGCAGCTGCGTAGAGAAGAGGAGAAGAGAAGAGGCAATACTCAAGTAAGAAAGAAGATTCATACATTGGTGAAGTCGCGAGTCAATTGCAGTGAGTTCTTGTTAGATTTTTGGATTTTGAAGACCATTTCTGGTTACCAGCCTACCATACGGTCAATGACAGTGGTTGGAAAATCCCTGAGAACTTGCAATTGGCTGATCCATATTTTCATAAGCCACAAAAATTCGACATGCTCATCGGAGCTGAGACGTTCTTTGAGCTTTTGTCTGTCGGCCAGATTAAACAAGGTCCGAATTGTCCGATTCTGCAAAAGACACTTATTGGGTGGACTGTATCAGGGCGTTACACGCCGTTAAGTCATGAGAAGACTCATGCTGTCAATCTGAGTTGCCAAGAAGAGTCTTATACCTCGATAGACAAAACATTGCAGAAATTTTGGACATTGGAAGAGTTGCCTTCAGCCAAAAAGGTCCGAACAGTTGAACAGCAGTTATGTGAGAGCCACTTTTAAGATAATTTAGAAATACTGCCGTCAGGTAGACTTAAAGATTTAAATCAGATCCCAATCAGATTGGTAACTCCTTTGAGGTTGCTAAGCGTCGTTTTTTGTCGCTTGAAAGACGCTTGTCTCGAGATCCCGAGCTTAAGCGCATGTACTTGGAATTCTTGGAGAATATTTAACTTTAAGTCACATGTCTGAAATAGATGATCAGATTCCAAGTACTCCACACTATTTCATCATCATCCGCATCAGTGTGTTTTATGACCACAAAGCACATCGACATGCTCTTCGGAGCTGAGACGTTCTTTGAGCTTCTGTTTGTCGGCCAGATTAAACAAGGTCCGAATTGTCCGATTCTGCAAAAGACACTTATTGGCTGGACTGTATCAGGGCGTTACACGCCGTTAAGTCATGAGAAGGCTCATGCTGTCAATCTGAGTTGCCAAGAAGAGTCTTATACCTCGATAGACAAAACATTGCAGAAATTTTGGACATTGGAAGAGTTGCCTTCAGCCAAAAAGGTCCGAACAGTTGAACAGCAGTTATGTGAGAGCCACTTTTAAGATAATTTAGAAATACTGCCGTCAGGTAGACTTAAAGATTTAAATCAGATCCCAATCAGATTGGTAACTCCTTTGAGGTTGCTAAGCGTCGTTTTTTGTCGCTTGAAAGACGCTTGTCTCGAGATCCCGAGCTTAAGCGCATGTACTTGGAATTCTTGGAGAATATTTAACTTTAGGTCACATGTCTGAAATAGATGATCAGATTCCAAGTACTCCACACTATTTCATCATCATCCGCATCAGTGTGTTTTATGACCACAAAGCACATCGACATGCTCATCGGAGCTGAGACGTTCTTTGAGCTTCTGTCTGTCGGCCAGATTAAACAAGGTCCGAATTGTCCGATTCTGCAAAAGACACTTATTGGCTGGACTGTATCAGGGCGTTACACGCCGTTAAGTCATGAGAAGACTCATGCTGTCAATCTGAGTTGCCAAGAAGAGTCTTATACCTCGATAGACAAAACATTGCAGAAATTTTGGACATTGGAAGAGTTGCCTTCAGCCAAAAAGGTCCGAACAGTTGAACAGCAGTTATGTGAGAGCCACTTTTAAGATAATTTAGAAATACTGCCGTCAGGTAGACTTAAAGATTTAAATCAGATCCCAATCAGATTGGTAACTCCTTTGAGGTTGCTAAGCGTCGTTTTTGTCGCTTGAAAGACGCTTGTTTCGAGATCCCGAGCTTAAGCGCATGTACTTGGAATTCTTGGAGAATATTTAACTTTAGGTCACATGTCTGAAATAGATGATCAGATTCCAAGTACTCCACACTATTTCATCATCATCCGCATCAGTGTGTTTTAAGACCACAGAGCACATCGACGAAGTTACGCGATGTTTTCGACGCGTCCTGTCGGACATCGTCTCAAATTGCGTTGAATGACCTTCTAATGGTTTGACCGACCATTCAAGAGGAGCTGTACTCGACTCTGCTTCGATTTCGACTCCACAAATATGCGTTGACAGCTGACATAAAAAAGATGTAAAGGTAGGTCATGGTGCACGAAGCGGATCGAGATGTCCAGCTCGTAGTGTGGAGAAAGAACCCATCTGACTCTTTAAGGTCCTTCAGGTTAAACATCGTAACTGACGGCACGGCGGCTGCCCCATTTTTGGCAACACGGTGTTTAACAAAGCTAAGTGAGATGAGCGAGTCATCACACCCTAAAGCTGCTGACGTTATCAGGCTCGACTTTTACGTCGATGATCTACTAACTGGTGCTGCATGTGCAGAGAACCTTCAGACAATTAAGTCTGCAGTATCGAAAATAATCAAAAGCGCAGTTTTCGAACTAACCAAATGGTTTTCGATTTCTCCTGAGTTCTCCGCAATAAACGCAGCTAAGTCGATAACGATCTCAGAGTCTGACACAACCAAAACACTTGACGTGTTGTGGTTGCCGAATGAAGATGCCAATTTAAGATTGACGATTCATTCATGGGTGTTAGGGCGACAAAACGGAACATTCTCTCGGTGACATCGCGGCTATTTGACGAGCTTGGCTTGTTAAGCCCTCTATATACGCAGCCACACGGCAGAAGGTTGTCGTATTTCGTTGTTGACATCCAAATCTAAAGTAGCCCTCCTCAAGACGAAGACTCTTCCCCGACTTGAGCTGTGCGCGGCTCACCTTCTCGCAGATCTTTTTCATCGAGTCAGAAATCTTACAAGATTACAGATTGAACGGACGGTTCTTTGGTCTGATTCTGAAGTCACTCTTCATTGGATTCGGTGACATCCTTCGTCTTTGGCAACATTAGTGTCAAATCGACTGGCTGAAATCCAAGAATGGACAGAGAAAGTTGAATGGCGCCATGTACCTACAAAGCAAAACCCAGCAGATATTGTTTCAAGAGGCTGCGATGTCGATGAATTACTTGCGTCGATGTGGTTCGATGGCCCTTAATTTTTGAAGGAACCAAGAGAATCCAGGTCGGTTAACCAGCATCTGATGTCAGATGAGATGGGAACTCAAGAAGTCCGCAAAACAGCTGTTGGACTAGCAGCTATGGTAGACCGACCAGATATCTTGGAAACTATGGATAGTTTCTCATCGCATGCCACGCTGCTGAGAGTGTTTGCTTATGTGTTCCGCTTTATTAAAAAATGTAAAAATCGAGAGGTACAATTTGAGAGTATCCCTACGGCGCTCGAAAGGAAGGAAGCTTTCGAGAAAATGGTTGAAGTCATCCAACGATTTGAATTTAAAGATGACATAGATAGAGTTCGAAAGTTCTTTATCCATTTACACATGAATATAATGGATAATGGTGCTCCTTTTCGTTGTTGCGAGTAGGGGGACGAATGTAAATGCTCCTATTTCATATGATGCCAAGTTTCCGCTACTTTTGAATAAAAGCTCGCAATTCGCTAGAAGCTTTATTAGATACCTGCATTTGACGAATTGTCATGCTGGCCCAAGAGCACTTGTGAGTCTTCTTCGTGAGCGACTTTGGGTAATCAACGCTCAAGAGGTCTGTCGTCAGACAGTGAGATCATGTATCCGTTGCTTTAAATGCAAACCTCGTCTACTAACACAAATTATGGTAAATTTACCAGCAGATCGACTCCGAGCTCTCCGCAAATTTTCGATCTGTGGCGTCGATTTTTGTGGCCCAATTAGCACGACTTTTCGAATGCGTGGAAAGTCTACGCATAAGTCGTACATAGCACTGTTTGTTTGCTTCGCCTCCAAAGCGGTTCAGTTAGAACTAGTATCTGACTTATCCACTAATACATTTTTAATGGCATTTCAAAGGTTCGTCGGACGTCGAGGAGTCCCACAGACCGTCCATTGCGACAACGCGACGAACTTCGTAGGAGCAAGTCACCAGTTCCTGGAGTTGCGAGCTCGAATCGGGGAAGAGTTGGACGAAATTCGTGAATTCGCATCAAAAAGCGGATACGAATTTGCGTTCATACCGCCAAGAGCTCCACACTTCGGGGGTCTGTGGGAGCCAGGTGTGAAGTCTGCAAAGTACCTACTCCTACTCCTGCTGCTAACGGCCTAGGAGCTGCTGACGACTCTTGTCGCAGTGGAAGCCGGCCCCAATTCCAGGCCCCTGGGAGCAATAAGCGAGGACCCAAGCGATGGCGATGCTCTAACGCCAGGCCACCTACTGGTGGGAGGCCCATTGAGGGCTCTGCCAGCAGAGGGGACCCTGGACCAGCAGGGTCTCACCTGCTTGAATCGATAGCGAGCTGTCTCGTTGCTCAAGCAACAGTTTTGGCGGCGATGGTCAAAGGAGTATATGCTCGGACTCCAAGAGCGGAGCAAGTGGCACCGTCACCTGCCAAACGTCGTCGTGGGAGAGCTGGTGGTCGTCGCCGAGGACAATCTGCCGCCCCAGCAGATCGGCAGTGCCCGCAGGAGAGGACGGCGTCGTTAGAGTGGCAGACATTATGACGGCTAGTGGCGGAAATTTTAAAAGGTCAATCCACAAGTTGGCTCTGCTACCCATGGAATGAAGCCCCCAAGCGATTAAGGGTGCGGTGGCCGGTGTTGGCGCTGATCCGCTCATTGAGTTTAAAAATGAATTTAAAAACATGAAGTCTACTGTAAGTTAGGTTTAGAGCAGAGCAAGAGCGCAATAAAGCTTTATCACTCGCTTTCGAATTCGCGTAATGTATGCTTAAGTCTGTTGTCGAATTATATCAAAGCGATACGCATATCAGTCTTTTAAAGCCACCACAATTGCCAATTTGTTTAATTATATAAACTAATATAATTTTTCATTGGAGTATAAATCATCAAGTAAAAATTGTTAAATGATTCCTCTTTTAAGTAAACAATTTATTTAACCAAATTTTATTTTCACAAATTTCTTTACGTCGTTATTTCTAACGACTTCATAGACATTGGGCTCTTTAAGATTTTTTAAATCTTTTTGCAATTTTATTTTGTCATCGGCGCAGATGTTTTCCTGTCATTTTGATGATCTTGTTTGTCCATTCTTATATTTCTTTCATTTCTATTAATGATTCTATATTTATTCCTGCCGTAAACATATGGTCTAAAGTGTTTTATTACCCAGTGAATTGCAGTTGGTTCCTGTGTGAAACTCGTGACTCATATGCAATTGGTAAACGCATACCGTTGTAGTCTTGAGATAGTACCGCACCACATACATGATTACTTGCATCTGTGGTTATGCAAATTTCTTTGCTGAAATCAGAGTATTGCAGTAATGTTGGTTAATTAGTGCCTTTTTTAGGTAATTTAGTGAGTCATCGCATTCTTTTGTCCATTCGAATTGGACATTTGGACAATCAAGTCAATATTGTGAATATTGTGCGAAACTGTGAATTAATCGTCTGTAATAATTACTGAACGCGACGAATCGTCGTTCACTATCCGCATCTGTAGATATTGGATAGATTTTTATAACATCATACTATTTATCACCCGGAAGGATGAATGTAACCTCATGCATGAAGAACGAACATTTCTCTGGATTTCATTTTAAATTGTGTTTTCTACACAGGTCGAAAATATTTGACAAATTTTTAAACATGTCCTGTTCAGAACAGCAAATGACTACTAGCTCATCCATGTATAGAAATGCTTGTTGTGGTTCAAGACCGGAAAATGCGAATGTCATCATTCGCATGAAAGAATTTGGGGCTACTTTTAAGACGTAATCGCTTGCGGCGATGAGAGCCGGAACTCGTCAAAAATGATGGTTTATTTCTAGATTTCGCATCTAGTTCTATTTGGGTAAATCCAGAACTTAGATCGAGACATGAAAAATAATAATAATAAATAATATTCAACTACTAATCGCCATTTTTTCTCCTTTGAGTTTGGGAGATATTTCTTGGGTACTAATAGAAGTGGGCTATTATTAATTTTTCGGTCTGTTTGTTTATTTCAAGCTTTTCTGTCTCTGCATTTCTATAATTTTTAATGTAAACTGGGTTTATGTCTGCTAGTCTTAGTTTTTGTTTATAAAATTTTTACTTGAAATTGCTTCTGTTTCTAACCAAATATATTGTAAAATATTCATTTATATTAATGTAAGCTGTTGAGCATCTTTATAATCTGGAAACATTGTATCAGCATAGTACTCATTCTGTAATTGAGTACTTGTTCGGATTTTTACTCATTGCTTTAAGTTTCTAATAAACGTTTAACCGAACCACCTACGTGTGTTTTCTTTATGTGCATCTTAGGCACACTAGAAATATCCCAACATTGGCTATGGGCCCAGTTGTTTCGGTTAAATAAGTACACAAAGTGTCTACCTTTTTTGAAAGATTCGTTTTGTTAAATTTTCAAAAGTTTATTTCGTGCGAAAAATAACGTGGTAAAATTGTCAAAATGGACATGTCGCATTAAATAGAAAAACTTAGTGAGGACAATTATAACGTATGGCATATGGCCATGAAAAGTGGTGATGGCGGACCTATGGACTGTTGTGTGTGGAGAATATGTAAAGCCAGTTGGAAATGTTGACGATACTGAAAAATGGATTAGTGTCGCCCAAAAAGCAATAGCTTACATAATTTTAAATCTGAAGCCAACACAGCTGATGCATATCAAGTCATGCCCAACATCTGCAGCCGTATGGAACAAATTAAAGGATATTCATGTGTCAGTTGGACCGCTTAGAAAGGTCAAATTTTATCAAAAATAGTCGCATATTTCAATTTATTTGTTAAGACAATTGAAAGGTGGCAGAATCAGACATTAAACTCAATGACGAGTTGCAGGTCATCATGCTTTTGAGCTGTTTACCAGACAAATGGGAACATTTTGTAATCGCTATTGAGACACGCGATGAGCTGCCCAAATTCGAAGTCGTCCAGGTCAAAATGTTAGAAGAGCCCACGCGAAAGCAAAAAACAGCTAGCAGAGACGGCATAGGGACACCAGAAGCAGTATATACACACAAACAAAATGACCGCAGCAATTCGGAGTCATATGTTTTAATTGCGAAAAAGAAGGGCATCGAGCGAGCGATTGCCGAAATATAAGGAAGTGTGATAAAAAGAGCCAAAAAGACGAAAAATCTCTATGCTTAATGCACAGTTATGTCAAGGAGAAGCAAAAGAGTTTTTGGTGCGTTGACAGTGGTGCAACATCGCACATGTGCTGCGACCGCAGTATGATCCTTACGTATGCTGATAAAAAGACGTCGATAATGTTGGCCGCAAATAAATTTATCGATTCACCCGGCAGTGGCAGTGTTGAGTTGCAGTGCAATAGAAGAAAACTAAAGCTGCAAAATGTTTTATATGTCCCTGATTTAAGCATGAATTTTTTATCGGTAAGTGCTACCATATTTGAAGGGAAAATTGCGCTGATAAAAGACAAAGAAGGCAACGCGATAATAAGGGCAAGACACGAAAATGGTTTGCATATGTACAAACATAGTCTTGATCAGGTTCATATGCTAAATAGTTCTGATTCATCTTACTGTTGCGCTGTGCGCAGAGCCTATGGGTCAGAATAATAAGCAATTCACTGCATTTTTGATCGAGTGCAGTAAAAAAAGGCAATTAACAATTCCTTACACTCCGCCGCAAAACGGTGTGGAAATGACAAAAAGTCTTCTAATTCATTCAAAGCTTGAAGAATTTTTGTAAGCAAGCTGTTGCAACAGCAGTTTATGTGCGCACCAGATATCCCACAAAAGCATTAGCTGGAAGCAAACCATTTGAGGTATGGAAGAATCGCAATCCATCAGCACTTGAGAGTATTTGGCTCGCGGGCATTTGCACTCGACAAAGTCAGAAAAAGCAAGTTCCAAGCAAAGGGCAATGAGTACATTTTTAGTGGTTACTCCTTTACAGCAAAGGCATACCTGTCAAATTCAGTGAAGATGAGTTTGACATAGCAACAACTGATGCATGTAGTATTTCAGACGGAAATAACTTCAAGACGTACATTATCCCCTTTGAGTCAAATCATGAGGTTGCACGATGAGGTATTAAGAAGCATGGATTTTAAAAGATTCAAAAATGAAAAATGCTTATACGTCAAGCAAAATCAACAACAATGCAGCTACATCGCTGGCTACTTCGACGATTTAATCATAGTGTGTCCCAGCGATAAATACATAGCCGTGATTAAGAAAAAGATTGCATTAAAATGCTCGTTGGAGGCCCTATTAGCTATTTCCTAGGCATGGAAATCCAACGCGAAGGCGATCGAGGCTCCGTTTCGCTGTGCCAGAAAACGCATATTCATGGCCTACTGGACAAGTGTGGCATGAGCAATTGTCGCACACCGCTTGACCCAGGTTTTGAAGTAGGCTGCAACGACGATAATTGTGTCAAGGTAAATATAACGCAAAATCAGTCATTAATTGGTTCGCTTATATACTTAGCAGTTTTGAGCCGAGCAGACATTTTGCATGCAGTAAAAAAATTATCACAAAGAAATGCTGATCGTCATGGAGAACACCAGTCAGCAGCAAAGCACATTCTATGCTATCTTGCGGGTACAAAGAATATGAAATTAGTATACCGTACAAAGGGCAAAGCACCAAAGCGCGCAACATATTGCGCGAAATCCAGTCCATTATAAGCGCACTAAGCACATATACATAAGGTATCATTTTTTACGTGAAAAGGTACAATGTAATGATATTGCATTAAATAAATATAATTAAAAATATTGCAGATATACTAACAAAATGTTTAAGTAAGCAAAAGCACGTAGGCTTTTTAAAAACACTTGGATTGTATTAAATTTGTTATTTTGCAACTGATTATAATTAGCTTAAAAAGAAATGTTTAAATAGTTACTGTAATCTGGAAACATTGTATCAGCATAGTACTCATTCTGTAATTGATTCTCATTGCTTGAAATTTCTTTTAAACGTGAAATTTCTTAAGCTACGTGTGTTTTCTCTATGTGCATCTTAGGCACACTAGAAATATCCCAACACAAATCACTGAATTTAGTACATAGCTTATTTTTAAATTGTTCAGGGAATTTTAGTTTTTTCAGAACTTCATTATATTCATTGTTTTCGTTTGCAATTTGTGTTTTGATTTCGTAATCTTCTATTGATTCGAATTTAGCTTGTGGATTTTTTATTTTTATATTCTTATTTGTTGTATTTAAAATACGAACTATTGCTCTAATATTTGCTACTACACTGTCAGCTATTAATACCCCAGGGTGAATTTCCTGGTTTGGTATCAATAGAGTATTTTCATTGGTCAGAAGTGTAATTTTTCTCATTACTTATGGTCTAGCTGGTAATAATATTGAGTTATCAATATCATTATGTAATAGGGGTACATGTATTTGATATTAAAGTGAATTTGGTTTCATGATGAATTCATTATGTTGGTTATCTGTTATACAATTAAGTTTTCTGATGAATTCGAGTCCAAGAATTCCATCGCATGGAATGGGTAATTCATTTTGGACTATTTGGAAATCTTGACTGATTACGAAGTCATCGAAAAGTAGATCAATTGTAGCGTGTCCAATTGAGTGTATTGTTCCCTGTCCAATTCCTGTTATATTTGTTTTACACTCTTGATTTGTATTTGAATCTATTTTATTATTCTTTAAAATTGAGACATTTGCTCCTGTATCTACTAGCAGAGTTAATGGTATATTATTTTTTCCATTTTATTTTTTAATTAGACTACTGAGACCTAGATTTATATGCAATATTTTTATTGTTGGTTGCTTAAGAGGGTTTGTAGGTTTTCCGAGTTGCCTTGTGTAACTCGGATCTGGTTTTGATGCCTGTGTCTTCTGTTTCAGCCGCATCTATATGAGCCGCCTCGAGGATTTCCTCTGTTATTGTTGTATCTATTAAAATTATTGTTGTTATTTCTGTAGCCGCCGCTGTTGTGTAGTCGGCCTCTATAATTACCTCTGCCGCGGTTTCCACCACGAGGAGAGTAATTTTGGTAATAGAGGACAGTATTAGTTTGTCCGGTTGCTTCTGTGCAACTATCGACAAATTTGGATGGCATCATTCATGTTATTGAATTACCTTATCTATAGAGCAGTTCTTAGTCATGGCCTTTACTGCTTGTGTTGTGCTATATTTGGTGGCCAAATCTGAATTTTAGCCATCATTATTAATTAATAAATCACCATTTACAGCTTTTGTCAGTTGCTCAACCTCTTGAGTCTAACTCTTGGCAGTTTTGTTCTTTTGCTGTAGGTTTAGGAGTTAGGCTAACAGTACTTCAACTGGATTCTCCTTTTACCTTTCTTGATAATTTTGCGATAATTTCGACACGTATTTTTTCATCGCTTATCGAGTTTCTTCTGTTTCTGAATTAGTTTCAAGTGCTTCTTTCTTTTCTAGTTCTGATTCAGTGTCTGTGTCAGATTCACTTTCTTCTTTTTCTTTAATTATGTATTCAGTATAGTTTGAATCAATATATCCAAATTAATGTTGTATTTGGCATTTCCATTTTATAATTGTCTGTTAGGCTGGCTCGAGGTCCGGAGTTTTTTTATCTAAGGCAAAATGAAAACGCAATTTGTTTGAATTTTACCAATATATTTTATGTTTATTATGTGTAACATTTATAATGTATGTCTTTTGTTATAGTATTGTTCTTGTTGTAAAATTGTCGTCTCATCGAAATTTGGCGTATGGTTGCTTTTCATACAATGAGTCATAAGTGCTGTTTTTTGAATATTATTTTGATGTCTTAATTTGAAGTCAGATTTGTGTTGAGCTATTCTTGTTTTAAGCTTGAATTTTGTTGTGCCGATGTACACGCTGTTGCAAATGTTGTTATTATCCCCGCCACATGGTATTTTGTAAATGACATTACTTTTGTTCATCATTGGTATATTCGCCTTTGTATTATTAAAGAATTTTTGGGCTACATTTATTTCTTGTCTGTTATAGCAGTCTGAGTTTATGAGCCGTTCCGATAATCGTGGACATATGTCAGAGATTTGTATATTTTTGGAGATTCTGTTGGCTTTTGTGTTCTAATATGTTGTCTTTTAAATAGTGTTCTAATTATACTCTTCGGGAAGTCATTTATGGTCAATATTTTTTTGATTTCGTGCTAAATTTCTTTATGGTATATTGCGATATGTTTGTCATTCGTCTCATACAGCTTAGTGCTGTATTTATAATCAAACTTTTTGGGTGATTAGAGTTAAAGTTTAGTATTCGTCCAGATGCTATGGGTTTCATATACCACTTAATTTTGCGTGAGTTGTCCACTCAATTTACCAATGTGTCTAAAATTGGTAGTTTCCCGTCTTGTGATACGAATTTAATTCTTTTAGAATGTTTATTACTTCTGTTTTTTCCGTTACAGCCAAAAGGTCTGTTGGATCAAAAGCGTTTTTTTGAACTTTTAAGAATCTTATCTCAAGTGGGCGTGTGTGGATGGTATTAAGTTTTAATAAAGGTTTAACAAATTGATGAGCAACACGACTGACTTCTATGATGATGTTTACAGAATTGATTTCTTAACATAAATTAAGATTAAAGGGACCGAGCAATTACAGAGTTCGAAAGAGAGCCAGACTTCGTACATGTGTATGAGTGCTTATGTCATTCAAACAGAAGAGAATTAGCATAATCTTAACATAATCTGCTTTGACATTGCTATTGATACCCTGACTAATGTATATATGAGGTATATGTCCGAACAAGGTCATCTACATATTTTGTCAGAAGTTTTGGTTTTCTTGTTAATTTATCAGTAATATTGTCCAACAGTTCTTCCATTATTATGTCCGCTATTACTGGGGAGGCCGGTGATCCCATTGGCATTCCTTTCAACTGTATGCATATTTTGTCGTCATATTTAAAATATCTATTCTCTTGAATACAGAATTTAACTAATACCATAAATAATTGTTCAGGTATAGTTGTGTGTTCCTCCCATTTAGTCCATTTTCGTCTTATTGTGTCCAGTACTATTTTGGTATTGATATGCTGGGAAATAGGGATACTACGTCAGAAATTACTAATATTTCGTCTTCCCTGATAGTGGCTTTGTTTACCCTGTCTTTGAACTGTAACAAAATCTTAATATTATATTTGGAGTCCGTTGTCAAGTTTCTTAATATTTTTATAATGAATTTACATAGTCCATATGATGCGGAACCGATAGAGGGGCATATTGGTCTCAGAGGTGTTCCTTTCTTGTGAATTTTCGGTAGTCCATATATTCTTGGGGGCACCGCTGTGGTAGTAATCAACTTATTTCTTGCGTCCTTTGAAATGAGTCCCATCTAAAATAATTGTGTCACAAGGCTGTTATTCTTTGTCTATAATCTTGATGTCGGGTCCTGTCTTAATATTCTATACGCGCATAAGTCATCTAAAATATTTGCCATTTTAATTTTGTAGTCGTCGTTACACATTGCTATTGTTTTGTTACCCTTGTCAGAAGATAATATTTTGATATTGTTATTTTCTTGTTAGAATATTCGTGTCTGTTCCACTGTGTCCTGTATAGCTCGATTCCTTGTGCTTTGGTTTTTCTTTGTTTTGTATTCTTTAACTAATAAAGAGAATTTAGTACGTGCCGACTCGTGTGTTTTTTTTTCGTTTATCGTCTGTACCAGCTCTTCTCCGTCCGCAATGTATTTAAAGAGAATTCTTTCTTGTTAATCGGGAGAGCGAATTTTAACCCTTTTGCAAGAAGTGTATCTACGTTAGGCGGGAATGCTGTTTTCATTTTGTTTACAAACCATTCTCTTTGAGTCTAGTTTTCCGCTACCGCTAAACATATCGGAGGCAATATAGCAATATAACAACATTGTACATCGGCACAACAAAATTCAAGCTAAAAACAAGAATAACTTAACACAAATCTGACTTAAGATATCAAAATAATATACAAAAAGCAGCACTTATGGGCCACTGTATGAAAAACAACCATACGCCAAATTTCGATGAGACGACAATTTTACAACAAGAACAACACTATAAATAAAGACATACATTGGAAATGTTACACATAATAAACACACCCAACAACAGACGACTAAACTACAAAACAGACACCGAAAACTGCGCTCACTTATATAGACATCTATTGAATTGTCAGTTTCAATCTCCACGTCATTTTTAAATTATTTAATGTTCATAATTTGTTCTAAGTTTGTTCTTCGAGTGTTACGACAAATGTTGATGGGTAATCTTTCTCAATGGTCATTTATGAATGCTCGTGCTTCATAATATACACTACATTGGAAACACATTGGAAACACAAAAAATATAATAACATTAATAATATATACAAACAATGTATGCTTTCAAATAACTCCACTCTTTCAAAAATTACAATAAATTTAAAATTACTACATTATATTACTTTATTCCTCTAAAAGGGTAGTTGTAGTGTGTATATGCCTTGAAAGAACACCCTGTATTCAAATATAAAGTATGCACTTTGTTGCATACAATAACAATTATACATTAAACAAGCCCAGAGCCACTTTATGTATTGGCTCTGGCTCATATTACGCACCGCGGATCACCAGCTTCTATAGCTGACCGTTTATGTTTACGCTGCATATCCCACGCTCCGTCTGAGCGCATTTCATAAGCATCATATATATGCTCACTAACACAGGCATATGCAAGCTTCACAATCTCCCGCTCTTTGTAGCTGTTAACCAATAACAGCATACGTATATACATGTATCCATTGGCTAAGTACATTCCATTGACAATGAATAAAATCATTCTAAAGACAAATGCAAACCTGCACTGAAGTGCTTGTGTTGTTTAATAACACCAGATATTAAAAGGAAATATAAGTAAAACATTTTAAATTACATGGCGACCGTGACAGTGGTTGCCGGTCGTCCGTCGTTGTGTGTGCAGTCTACACCTAAAATACTTATACAGCATTTAATAAAAACAAACAAAAAAAAAACGGAAATAATCACATGGCGGACTACAAGTGTTCAATTATACACACTATCCGCCCGTGATATATATGCATTTATTGCTGTTTGAGAAATACTAAACACTGATAGGCTATATATACTATATATACTTGGTCCATTAATTGTTTAAATAAAAATTGTCAGCCAACCGTATGCATTAACTAACAAAAATTCACATCCTTTTTTCTAAAAATTTTGTTAAATGATAAATTGGAGAAACAAAAAAAAAAAAAATTTTTTTAATGACAAATTCAAAAATTTTATAAAAGATAAAAAAAATGTTACACGCATATATAGATAAATAATCTGCCCATTATCCATGAAAATTTAAACAAAGAAAGGAATTTTGTCATGATTGAAGACAATTAATGAAGTATACAACGACTATCTAGATTTTCGTATGCGAGTATATGAACTCGCATACGAATATATAGAAGAATATGACACGATAACAAGCCCACTCTATTCATGTTCTAAAATAGTGAGCGGAATAATATTCTCGACCTTACCCTACGTCAAAATAAATACTATTATTGACGACCATCCGATTCTAGGGCCAACAAAAATTGTCTTAGTACGTCTGCACAAGTAGTATCTAACAAAAATCTTAAAAAAAAAACAGCAAGAGTCATTATATAGAAGAATGGGGGGAAAGCAATAAAATGCAGATGATAACACTGCCAACGTAGTAAACGTGGTAGATGTTGTAGATACCACACTCCATTTGCAGTTAACAAACATACTGCTAGTTATACTGATCATAATAGCTTCAGTGAACATCCTTCTGAAGATGTATCTTCTTCATAAAAAATCACTAAGAAAACGTTACGTGAGTCGGGCTAACGACTTAGACAAGGTCTAAGCCGCTGATAAAAAATATACATTATTTAAAAAGGGGAATGGCCCCAATTAGTCGAGAAAATAAAGCTGCATAGATGCAACTTCGATAAATCGTATGATCGCACCAGTGTTGAGACTCACCATAATTAAACACACTGAGATCCTTGTATATGAAAACAATGAAATCAGGAGTTTAGTTAATGAGTGGCAACACAAACTCACAAGTCTACACAGAGTCCAAACTTCAAACACTTTAAAACGTCTAAGGGACAATCTGGTAAACTTAAATGCAAAATATCGACTCCAGCTTTATTTACCATCGGTGTTTAATACACCGGTAACATTTGATAAGTCACTATTGGCAGAATCAACGACAGATGAAAAACTAGAAGATATAAAGACAGTAAACATGGTTCAAACAATAGCTGAATTCTTAAAATTAGCCTCATCACTCAGTTTCAAAAACGCTTTGAATTGATTCCCTAAAAGGCGCGCATGAAACACTGGCAATCAACCAAATAAAGACTAAGCTGAAGGGTCATGCTGTAAAGTAGCAACAACAAGGCCGGGGTGGTAAAACTCAATCTTACCAGGTTCACTGTACAAGAAATTTGTAGTTTGCCGAGACGTAAAGCTGAAAGGGGGGCTTAGAGAACTCTAGGGAAGACTCCGCCACAGAGGGATTTATATCTTTGGGAAGAAGGAAGGGAACCGCTGGACTCACTCCGCTGCGGTGAGGTTAGGGTAGGTCAGCGTGATGGGTGCTGCTGGGATCACTCCGCCGCAGAATAAAAAGCCTGCAAAACACACACAATCGCTATACGGTCTATACCGCCGACTTGTACAAAATAATGCGAAAACCGAAGCACTTTATGTATTATAGTTCGCACTTTATTTCTATTCAACTTTCCCTGCTGCACCGTCAGTTCTTATCTTCTTTTCTATACTCCTAACCTCGCGGCTACCTCGCGTTTTCTCCAAAATCTTGTCCGTCGTCGCACGCGCACGTCTTGTACTTACTTTCGCTGAGTTCCAAGTGATCTCGCTGCTCAGCTTCAGCAGCTCATAACCCTTTTTCGCCATTTTCGCTCTTCGGCGGAAACTCTCTCGCAAGCATTCGCTATCTTCTCCTCCTACTGTTAACATTTTAGGAGTCAGAGTTGCTTATGATTAGATTTACATTATAATTGGCTCCTCTTAATTCTTAATAAATCTACTCCTTTCTATTCTTATGATAAGTTTTTTTATTTCATATTTCAACTTTATATGGTTGACACTTATGCTATGATTATTTATGATTATACATGATTATACATTTGTATTATAAATTTTCTTTTTTTATTGTGACTCCGCGTCATTTTCATTTAGCTGGTCGTCTCTGGGCCCCACTGGTCCGTGGTAGATCTTTAGTTGGGCAACGTTGGCTACCCGCCTCTTCCGCTCGCCGTCACGCGCCAAGCGCACGATATTGGGTGAGACGGGTTTTATGACCCGGTAGGGACCGTCAAACTTCGGCGCCAACTTGGCCGCGAATCCGTCGGCAGCCTTCGATAGCTGATGCTGACGTAGCCACACCCGCTCATTGATCTTTGGTCGCCCTTCTCTTCGACGCAACTTATGGTGCCTCCCCTGGTCCTGGGAAGCACGCTGCAGGTTGTGAGGAACGATGTTGAACACCTATCTCAACCGACCGGCCTTTTCCCCTGGCGTTTGCTGAACAGTGGCGGATCCGGGCGTAACCTCGTCGTATAAGGCAGCGGGGAGACGACCTTGCACCAAGAAGGCGGGTGAAAACCCGGTTGAGTCAGCCAAGCTAGTGCTCACCGCCAACGCTATTTCGGGTAGCATCTCGTCCCACGAGCTCTGATGTTCTTAGATGAACTGGGCTATCATTGTCTTGACCGTCCGGTTCGTCCGCTCAGTGGGGTTTTCCTGAGGGCAATAAGGTGCCGTGTATTGCACCTCTACGCCGATCGACATCAGGAAAGCCTTAAATGTCCGACTTGTAAACTGCACTCCGTTGTCGCATACAAACTTCCGAGGGACTCCGAATCGACAGAATATCCGATCTCGGAATGCCTTCTGCAAGTGATCCTTTAAATTTTTGGCACACCTCGCAGCACCTCACATGTCGTGCGGCGTCTCGGAACACTCCTGGCTAGTAGTACCTCTGCGCTAGCCGAAATATCGTCTTTTTCACACCTTGATGACCCGCCGTCGGGGCATTGTGGCACTCCTACAAGACTCTCTGCCTCTGATTGCCGACGACACATAATTTCCATGGTACGTAGTCCTCGTCGTCGGCTCGGTGTCCTAGGTGGCGGTAGATTTGGCCGTTCTCGACAGCGTAGTCCGAGTACTTCTCTGGCTCCTTAGTGAGTTTTCCCAGCATGCGTGCGGTCCATCCGCAGGGGTGCTGCTCCTCCAGAGCCTGACAACATGTCTCTAGTGGCTGTCGGGATAGTGCGTCAGCAACTACGTTCAACTTCCCTCGCCGGTACTGCACGTCAAACTGGAACTGCTGTAATTCCAAGGCCCATCAAGCGATTCTTCCAGATGCACTCTCTATTGAATTGAGCCATTTAAGTGCCATGTGGTCTGTAATGGCGTTGAACCTATAACCCTCCAAATAGCACCTCAACTTGCGGATAGACCAAACTATAGCCAGACATTCTTTCTCCGTGGCTGAATAGTTGATCTCCGCCTTCAGGAGCTTCCTACTGGCGTATGCAATGACTCGCTCCTCCTCGTCCAAGGTTTGTGTACTGCAGATACCAGGGGAAGGTGATGCCCTTCGGTCTGCACTCGGCGTGTGCCACGTTCCAGAGGTCATTGGATTCAGTGATAGGGCCGGAAATGAAGCCCCACGCTATCGCCTATCTGGATGACATCATCGTCATAGGTGCGACCAAGGAGCAGCACGTGGCTAATTATAAAGGAAATATAAGTGAAACATTTTAAATTACATGGCGACCGTGACAGTGGTTGCCGGTCGTCCGTCGTTGTGTGTGCAGTCTACAACTAAAATACTTATACAGCATTAAATAAAAAGATAAAAACACACAAAAAAATAAACATACGGAAATAATCACATGGCGGACTACAAGCGTTCAATTATACACACTATCCGCCCGTGATATATACCGGCCATCGGTGCACTCAAGAAAAAAAATTAAAAGCTGCAGCAAAGACATGAAATAAACAACAGTAAGGAAACAAATAATAATATATGCAACAGAGATAATACAGATGACCACACAACAGCAACGACAACAACAAAGGCAACCCAAGAAACAAAAATGAACTTCTCAAGTGCTGATCCTGTCGAGCAAAGGGACGCACCGACGCTGAAAGATGCGCTTGAAGGGTGTCCAGCCGATGGACCCCGCTAACTCACGATAGCTGAGTATCGGGCACGGCAACAGCCGAAACGAAAGGCTAAAAAGAAGAGGGCCGGTCTACTACAACAGAGAAGACTTATAAATAACTTCATCAAAATAGCGACAACGCCCCAGGAAAAAGAGGAGTCCATGAGGAGTCTCAGGGGCATCGAGACCAAACTTCGCACTGGTGCGAAGTAACGCAAACGGGCTGCATTTATGGCTCTTATCAAACCGATGCATTTATTGCTGTTTGAGAAATACTAAACACTGATAGGCTATATATACTAACACATACGGTTGGTCCATTAATTGTTTAAATAAAAATTGTCAGCCAACCGAATGCATTAACTAAGAAAAATTCACTTCCTTTTTTCAAAAAATTTTGTTAAATGATATATTAGCAGTAACTAAAAAAAAAACAAATTTTTGTAATGACAAATTCAACAATTTTATTAATAAGTATTTCGCAAATTTTTGGAAGTCCGAAAATAAAAAATAAATGTTACACACATATATAGATAAATATTCAGCCCATTATTCATAAAAATTTAAACAAAGAAAGGAATTTTGTCATGATTGAAGACAATTAATGAAGTATACAACGACTATCTAGATTTTCGTATGCGAGTATATGAACTCGCATACGAATATATAGAAGAATATGACACGATAACAAGCCCACTCTATTCATGTTCTAAAATAGTGAGCTGAATAATATTCTCGACCTTACCCTACGTCAAAATAAATACTATTATTGACGAGCATCCGATTCTAGGGCCAACAAAAATTGTCTTAGTACGTCTGCACAGGTAGTATCTAACAAAAAACTTAAAAAAAAAACCGCAAGAGTCATTATATAGAAAAATAGGGGAAAAGCAATCAAAGGTAGATGATAACCCTGCCAACGTAGTAAACGTGGTAGAAGTTGTAGATACCACACCCCATTTTCAGTTAACAAGCATTCTGCTAGTTATACTCATCATAATAGCTTCAGTGAACATCCTTCTAAAGATGTATCTTCTTCATAAAAAATCACTAAGAATCACTAACGACTTAGACAAGGTCTAAGCTGATAAAAAATATACATTATTTAAGTAGGGGAATGGCCCCAATTAGTCGAGAAAATAAAGCTGCATAGATGCAACTTCGATAAATCGTATGATCGCACCAGTGTTGAAGCTCACCATAATTAAACACACTGAGATCCTTGTATATCAATACAATGAAATCAGGAGTTTAGTTAATGAGTGTCAACACAAACTCACAAGTCTACACAGAGTCCAAACTTCAGACACTTTAAAACGTCTAAGGGACAATCTGGTAAACTTAAATGAAAACTCTAGCTTTATTTACCATCGGTGTTAAATACACCGGTAACAGTAGTTGAATTCTTAAAATTAGCCTCATCAGAGAATTTACAAAGTTTCAAAAACGCATTGAATTGATTCCCTAAAAGGCGCGCATGAAACACTGGAAATCAACCTAATAAAGACTAAGCTGAAGGGTCATGCTGTAAAGTAGCAACAACAAGGCCGGGGTGGTAAAACTCAATCTTACCAGGTTCACTCTACAAGAAATTTGTAGTTTGCCGAGACGTAAAGCTGAAAGGGGGGCTTAGAGAACTGTAGGGGAGACTCCGCCACAGAGCGATTTATATCTTTGGGAAGAGGGAAGGGAACCGCTGGACTCACGCCGCTGCGGTTAGGTTAGGGTAGGTCAGCGTGATGGGTGCTGCTGGGATCACTCCGCCGCAGAATAAAAAACCTGCAAAACACACACAATCGCTATACGGTCTATACCGCCGACTTGTACAAAATAATGCGAAAACCGAAGCACTTTATGTATTATAGTTCGCACTTTATTTCTATTCAACTTTCCCTGCTGCACCGTCACTTCTTATCTCCTTTTCTATACTCCTAACCTCGCGGCTACCTCGCGTTTTCCCCTAAATCTTGTCCGTCGTCGCACGCGCACATCTTGTACTTACTTTCGCTGAGTTCCAAGTGATCTCGCTGCTCAGCTTCAGCAGCTCATAACCCTTTTTCGCCATTTTCGCTCTTCGGCGGAAACTCTCTCGCAAACATTCGCTTTCTTCTACTCCTACTGTTAACATTTTAGGAGTCAGAGTTGCTTATGATTAGATTTACATTATAATTGGCTCCTCTTAATTCCTAATAAATCTACTCCTTTCTATTCTTATGATAAGTTTTTTTATTTCATATTTCAACTTTATTTGGTTGACACTTATGCTATGATTATTTATGATTATACATGATTATACATTTGTATTATAAATTTTCTTTTTTTATTGTGACTCCGCGTCATAACCAAAATATAGCCAGACATTCTTTCTCCGTGGCTGAATAGTTGATCTTGCGACAGTGCCTAGGGATGGCCTCGTGGTATCGACGCTTCATTCCCAATTTTGCGTCGGTGGTGCAGCCGATGACCACTCCCCTAAAAAAGGGTAAGGCATAGTCGTGGGGCGTAGAGCAACAGTATGCATTGGATCAACTCAAGGAGCGGCTCACGACCGCGCCGATCCTCGCTTGGCCGGATTTCGGCGAGAAATTTGTGCTGCAAACGGACGCGAGCGATCATGGCCTCGGCGCCGACCTTCATCACAATTCGATGGCCGGCTATGTGGGACACGCCCTTCAACCCCTCGAATCCGCCAACTTTCATTTCGCTGGTCGTCTCTGGGCCCCACTGGTCCGTGGTAGATCTTTAGTTGGGCAACGTTGGCTACCCGCCTCTTCCGCTCGCCGTCACGCGCCAAGCGCACGATATTGGGTGAGACGGGTTTTATGACCCGGTAGGGACCGTCAAACTTCGGGGCCAACTTGGCCGCGAATCCGTCGGCAGCCTTCGATAGCTGATGCTGACGTAGCCACACCCGCTCATTGATCTTTGGTCGCCCTTCTCTTCGACGCAACTTGTGGTGCCTCCCCTGGTCCTGGGGAGCAGGTTGTGACGAACGATGTTGAACACCTATCTCAACCGACCGGCCTTTTCCCCTGGCGTTTGCTAAACAGTGGCGGATCCGGGCGTAACCTCGTCGTATAAGGCAGCGGGGAGACGAGGTTTGCGACCTTGCACCAAGAAGGCGGGTGAAAATCCGGTTGAGTCAGCCAAGCTAGTGCTCACCGCCAACGCTATTTCGGGTAGCATCTCGTCCCACGAGCTCTGATGTTCTTAGATGAACTGGGCTATCATTGTCTTGACCGTCCTTTAAATTTTTGGCACACCTCGCAGCACCTCACATGTCGTGCGGCGTCTCGGAACACTCCTGGCTAGTAGTACCTCTGCGCTAGCCGAAATATCGTCTTTTTCACACCTTGATGACCCGCCGTCGGGGCATTGTGGCACTCCTACAAGGCTCTCTGCCTCTGATTGCCGACGACACATAATTTCCATGGTAAGTAGTCCTCGTCGTCGGCTCGGTGTCCTAGGTGGCGGTAGATTTGGCCGTTCTCGACAGCGTAGTCCGAGTACTTCTCTGGCTCCTTAGTGAGTTTTCCCAGCATGCGTGCGGTCCATCCGCAGGGGTGCTGCTCCTCCAGAGCCTGACAACATGTCTCTAGTGGCTGTCGGGATAGTGCGTCAGCAACTACCTTCAACTTCCCTCGCCGGTACTGCACGTCAAACTTGAACTGCTGTAATTCCAAGGCCCATCAAGCGATTCTTCCAGATGCACTCTCTATTGAATTGAGCCATTTGAGTGCCATGTGGTCTGTAATGGCGTTGAACCTATAACCCTCCAAATAGCACCTCAACTTGCGGATAGACCAAACTATAGCCAGACATTCTTTCTCCGTGGCTGAATAGTTGATCTCCGCCTTCAGGAGCTTCCTACTGGCGTATGCAATGACTCGCTCCTCCTCGTCCATGGTTTGTGTACTGCAGATACCAGGGGAAGGTGATGCCCTTCGGTCTGCACTCGGCGTGTGCCACGTTCCAGAGGTCATTGGATTCAGTGATAGGGCCGGAAATGAAGCCCCACGCTTTCGCCTATCTGGATGACATCATCGTCATAGGTGCGACCAAGGAGCAGCACGTGGCTAATTAAAAGGAAATATAAGTGAAACATTTTAAATTACATGGCGACCGTGACAGTGGTTGCCGGACGTCCGTCGTTGTGTGTGCAGTCTACAACTAAAATACTTATACAGCATTAAATAAAAAGATAAAAACAAACAAAAAAAAACATACGGAAATAATCACATGGCGGACTAATATATGCAACAGAGATAATACAGATGAACACACAACAGCAACGACAACAACAAAGGCAACCCAAGAAACAAAAATGAACTTCTCAAGTGCTGATCCTGTCGAGCAAAGGGACGCACCGACGCTGAAAGATGCGCTTGAAGGGTGTCCATCCGATGGACCCCGCTAACTCACGATAGCTGAGTATCGGGCACGGCAACAGCCGAAACGAAAGGCTAAAAAGAAGAGGGCCGGTCTACTACAACAGAGAAGACTTATAAATAACTTCATCAAAATAGCGACAACGCCCCAGGAAAAAGAGGAGTCCATGAGGAATCTCAGGGGCATCGAGACCAAACTTCGCACTGGTGCGAAGTAACGCAAACGGGCTGCATTTATGGCTCTTATCAAACCGATGCATTTATTGCTGTTTGAGAAATACTAAACACTGATAGGCTATATATACTAACACATACGGTTGGTCCATTAATTGTTAAAATAAAAATTGTCAGCCAACCGAATGCATTAACTATGAAAAATTTACTTCCTTTTTTCAAAAAATTTTTTTAAATGATAAATTAGCAGTAACTAAAAAAAAAACAAATTTTTGTAATGACAAATTCAACAATTTTATTAATAAGTATTTCGCAAATTTTTGGAAGTCCGAAAATAAAAAATAAATGTTACACACATATATAGATAAATATTCAGCCCATTATTCATAAAAATTTAAACAAAGAAAGGAATTTTGTCATGATTGAAGACAATTAATGAAGTATACAACGACTATCTAGATTTTCGTATGCGAGTATATGAACTCGCATACGAATATATAGAAGAATATGACACGATAACAAGCCCACTCTATTCATGTTCTAAAATAGTGAGCGGAATAATATTCTCGACCTTACCCTACGTCAAAATAAATACTATTATTGACGAGCATCCGATTCTAGGGCCAACAAAAATTGTCTTAGTACGTCTGCACAGGTAGTATCTAACAAAAAACTTAAAAAAAAAACCGCAAGAGTCATTATATAGAAAAATAGGGGAAAAGCAATCAAAGGTAGATGATAACCCTGCCAACGTAGTAAACGTGGTAGAAGTTGTAGATACCACACCCCATTTTCAGTTAACAAGCATTCTGCTAGTTATACTCATCATAATAGCTTCAGTGAACATCCTTCTAAAGATGTATCTTCTTCATAAAAAATCACTAAGAATCACTAACGACTTAGACAAGGTCTAAGCTGATAAAAAATATACATTATTTAAGTAGGGGAATGGCCCCAATTAGTCGAGAAAATAAAGCTGCATAGATGCAACTTCGATAAATCGTATGATCGCACCAGTGTTGAAGCTCACCATAATTAAACACACTGAGATCCTTGTATATGAATATAATGAAATCAGGAGTTTAGTTAATGAGTGACAACACAAACTCACAAGTCTACACAGAGTCCAAACTTCAGACACTTTAAAACGTCTAAGGGACAATCTGGTAAACTTAAATGAAAACTCTAGCTTTATTTACCATCGGTGTTAAATACACCGGTAACAGTAGTTGAATTCTTAAAATTAGCCTCATCACTCAGACCTGAATTCGATGGAGGCAGATAATTTACAAAGTTTCAAAAACGCATTGAATTGATTCCCTAAAAGGCGCGCATGAAACACTGGAAATCAACCTAATAAAGACTAAGCTGAAGGGTCATGCTGTAAAGTAGCAACAACAAGGCCGGGGTGGTAAAACTCAATCTTACCAGGTTCACTCTACAAGAAATTTGTAGTTTGCCGAGACGTAAAGCTGAAAGGGGGGCTTAGAGAACTGTAGGGGAGACTCCGCCACAGAGCGATTTATATCTTTGGGAAGAGGGAAGGGAACCGCTGGACTCACGCCGCTGCGGTTAGGTGAGGGTAGGTCAGCGTGATGGGTGCTGCTGGGATCACTCCGCCGCAGAATAAAAAACCTGCAAAACACACACAATCGCTATACGGTCTATACCGCCGACTTGTACAAAATAATGCGAAAACCGAAGCACTTTATGTATTATAGTTCGCACTTTATTTCTATTCAACTTTCCCTGCTGCACCGTCACTTCTTATCTCCTTTTCTATACTCCTAACCTCGCGGCTACCTCGCGTTTTCCCCTAAATCTTGTCCGTCGTCGCACGCGCACATCTTGTACTTACTTTCGCTGAGTTCCAAGTGATCTCGCTGCTCAGCTTCAGCAGCTCATAACCCTTTTTCGCCATTTTCGCTCTTCGGCGGAAACTCTCTCGCAAACATTCGCTTTCTTCTACTCCTACTGTTAACATTTTAGGAGTCAGAGTTGCTTATGATTAGATTTACATTATAATTGGCTCCTCTTAATTCCTAATAAATCTACTCCTTTCTATTCTTATGATAAGTTTTTTTATTTCATATTTCAACTTTATTTG
The DNA here is from genome assembly GCF_035044405.1 of Drosophila montana. NCBI lineage: Eukaryota > Metazoa > Arthropoda > Insecta > Diptera > Drosophilidae > Drosophila > Drosophila montana. Next base: position 39,704 of record NW_026996732.1, read on the forward strand.
GTTGACACTTATACTATGATTATTTATGATTATACATGATTATACATTTGTATTATAAATTTTCTTTTTTTGTGACTCCGCGTCATTTTCATTTAGCTGGTCGTCTCTGGGCCCCACTGGTCCGTGGTAGATCTTTAGTTGGGCAACGTTGGCTACCCGCCTCTTCCACTCGCCGTCACGCGCCAAGCGCACGATATTGGGTGAGACGGGTTTTATGACCCGGTAGGGACCGTCAAACTTCGGGGCCAACTTGGCCGCGAATCCGTCGGCAGCCTTCGATAGCTGATGCTGACGTAGCCACACCCGCTCATTGATCTTTGGTCGCCCTTCTCTTCGACGCAACTTGTGGTGCCTTTCCTGGACCTGGGGAGCAGGTTGTGACGAACGATGTTGAACACCTATCTCAACCGACCGGCCTTTTCCCCTGGCGTTTGCTAAACAGTGGCGGATCCGGGCGTAACCTCGTCGTATAAGGCAGCGGGGAGACGAGGTTTGCGACCTTGCACCAAGAAGGCGGGTGAAAATACGGTTGAGTCAGCCAAGTGCTCACCGCCAACGCTATTTCGGGTAGCATCTCGTCCCACGAGCTCTGATGTTCTTAGATGAACTGGGCTATCATTGTCTTGACCGTCCGGTTCGTCCGCTCAGTGGGGTTTTCCTGAGGGCAATAAGGTGCCGTGTATTGCACCTCTACGCCGATCGACATCAGGAAAGCCTTAAATGTCCGACTTGTAAACTGCACTCCGTTGTCGAATACAAACTTCCGAGGGACTCCGAATCGACAGAATATCCGATCTCGGAATGCCTTCTGCAAGTGTAATGACAAATTCAACAATTTTATTAATAAGTATTTCGCAAATTTTTGGAAGTCCGAAAATAAAAAATAAATGTTACACACATATATAGATAAATATTCAGCCCATTATTCATAAAAATTTAAACAAAGAAAGGAATTTTGTCATGATTGAAGACAATTAATGAAGTATACAACGACTATCTAGATTTTCGTATGCGAGTATATGAACTCGCATACGAATATATAGAAGAATATGACACGATAACAAGCCCACTCTATTCATGTTCTAAAATAGTGAGCGGAATAATATTCTCGACCTTACCCCATGTCAAAATAAATACTATTATTGACGAGCATCCGATTCTAGGGCCAACAAAAATTGTCTTAGTACGTCTTCACATGTAGTATCTAACAAAAAACTTAAAAAAAAAACCGCAAGAGTCATTATATAGAAAAATAGGGGAAAAGCATTGAAAGGTAGATGATAACCCTGCCAACGTAGTAAACGTGGTAGAAGTTGTAGATACCACACCCCATTTTCAGTTAACAAGCATTCTGCTAGTTATACTCATCATAATAGCTTCAGTGAACATCCTTCTAAAGATGTATCTTCTTCATAAAAAATCACTAAGAATCACTAACGACTTAGACAAGGTCTAAGCTGATAAAAAATATACATTATTTAAGTAGGGGAATGGCCCCAATTAGTCGAGAAAATAAAGCTGCATAGATGCAACTTCGATAAATCGTATGATCGCACCAGTGTTGAAGCTCACCATAATTAAACACACTGAGATCCTTGTATATGAATATAATGAAATCAGGAGTTTAGTTAATGAGTGACAACACAAACTCACAAGTCTACACAGAGTCCAAACTTCAGACACTTTAAAACGTCTAAGGGACAATCTGGTAAACTTAAATGAAAACTCTAGCTTTATTTACCATCGGTGTTAAATACACCGGTAACAGTAGTTGAATTCTTAAAATTAGCCTCATCACTCAGACCTGAATTCGATGGATGGGCAGAGAATTTACAAAGTTTCAAAAACGCATTGAATTGATTCCCTAAAAGGCGCGCATGAAACACTGGAAATCAACCTAATAAAGACTAAGCTGAAGGGTCATGCTGTAAAGTAGCAACAACAAGGCCGGGGTGGTAAAACTCAATCTTACCAGCTTCACTCTACAAGAAATTTGTAGTTTGCCGAGACGTAAAGCTGAAAGGGGGGATTAGAGAACTGTAGGGGAGACTCCGCCACAGAGCGATTTATATCTTTGGGAAGAGGGAAGGGAACCGCTGGACTCACGCCGCTGCGGTTAGGTTAGGGTAGGTCAGCGTGATTATTTATGATTATACATGATTATACATTTGTATTATAAATTTTCTTTTTTTATTGTGACTCCGCGTCATAACCAAAATATAGCCAGACATTCTTTCTCCGTGGCTGAATAGTTGATCTTGCGACAGTGCCTAGGGATGGCCTCGTGGTATCGACGCTTCATTCCCAATTTTGCGTCGGTGGTGCAGCCGATGACCACTCCCCTGAAAAAGGGTAAGGCATAGTCGTGGGGCGTAGAGCAACAGTATGCATTGGATCAACTCAAGGAGAGGCTCACGACCGCGCCGATCCTCGCTTGGCCGGATTTCGGCGAGAAATTTGTGCTGCAAACGGACGCGGAGCGATCATGGCCTCGGCGCCGACCTTCATCACAATTCGATGGCCGGCTATGTGGGACACGCCCTTCAACCCCTCGAATTCGCCAACTCCGCCTCCAGAAGCACCTGTAGAGTGGGCTCAAGATCTGCTAAATCTTAACCTGGTTCGTGGTAGATCTTTAGTTGGGCAACGTTGGCTACCCGCCTCTTCCCGGTAGATTTGGACGTTCTCGACAGCGTAGTGTACTTCTCTGGCTCTTTAGTGAGTTTTCCCAGCATGCGTGCGGTCCATCCGCAGGGGTGCTGCTCCTCCAGGGCCTGACAACATGTCTCTAGTGGCTGTCGGGATAGTGCGTCAGCTACTACGTTCAACTTCCTTCGCCTGTGCTGCAAACGGACGCGAGCGATCATGGCCTCGGCGCCGACCTTCATCACAATTCGATGGCTGGCTATGTGGGACACGCCCTTCAACCCCTTGAATCCGCCAACTCCGCCTCCAGAAACACCTGCAGACTGGGCTCAAGGTCTGCTGGCCAGATGTCCTCACTACTAGGACTCTCCTCTCCAGACCCTTTATCGCTACAAGCCTCATGACTAGTTCTCGCGGGTTTTCCCCCAGCTCACTTGCTAGCACGACTCTGACCCTTGACGAGACCTCCTTACGATCCTGTTTTCAATCCTTTACCGGCGCTCTAGACACCCCCGGGTTGTCTGACCGGCACTCTTGTCACCGTGCTGTCCGCCCGCGCCTTCACTGGCGCCCTGGACACACCTTGATTGCCCGACCGCGCCTCCGGGATTCTCTCCACGGGACGGACTGCCGCCCCCTGCCGAATCCCTATCCTTGCCGCCGGGATCAGCTCCACAGGATGACCAGTCGCCCCTTCCCTGATTCCCAGTCTTTCCGACGTTCCTAGCTTCATCTCGCTGTCCCCACAACCAATGGTCGTCCCTATCGTACGGAGAAAATCTATACCTAGAATCACTTGATCTAGCATCGATGCCATTATTAGTAGAGACACGCCGATCGTGCGCCCCGCTAAACTGATTTCCGCATGCACCATCCGTGCGACATCTAGCCCTGATCCTTTCGCTAGCCGTATCCTAGTTTGCACCTCCCTAATCTCCGCGTCCTTCGCCACCTTCGCCGCGCAGGCCCCACTAATGAAGGACCGGGTATCACCGGTGTCGATTGTTGCCGCGTATTCCTCTTCGCCGATTCTGGCCGTCGCGTCGACATGACCCCCCTCGACTCGCAAGATCTTTACTTGTTCCGGGCTCCGTTGACATCGCTGCCCATCCGCTCCCGGTCCGGATGGTGCCGCTGCTCACCCCTCTGGTTCCACATTGCACACAAAAGACCACCTGAGGGTTGGGACATTTCCTCCTAAAATGCCCCTCTTGCCCGTCGCCTAAATACGTGCCCATGCTATTCCCTAGTCGAGATCGCGAAACAAATGGGTACTGTTGACCCTTGTGTTTTATCCCTTCGTATTCGACAGCGATGAGAAATCGTGTCTCCGAACATACAATTTATACTCTGGGGCTGCGTTGTCGTATATACTACTTAGTTCTCTCTCCGGGCTGTAGCCAGCGTGGTGCATCAACGCCCTTATGTCCACCACATACTGTTTGAATCTTTCGCCACCTCGTTAACGACGAACCCGGATTTCATCTTCTAACAATTCAAAGTATCGCGGGGGCAAAAAGAAATCCAAGAATCCCTCCTTGAATTCATCAAATGACACGTCCCTTAGCCCGTTATGAACCAGCGAGCGGCTTCGCCGATCATGACCTCATTCATCGCCCTAGGTAACCTGTCTGGGTCGAACACACAACAGCAACGACAACAACAAAGGCAACCCAAGAAACAAAAATGAACTTCTCAAGTGCTGATCCTGTCGAGCAAAGGGACGCACCGACGCTGAAAGATGCGCTTGAAGGGTGTCCATCCGATGGACCCCGCTAACTCACGATAGCTGAGTATCGGGCACGGCAACAGCCGAAACGAAAGGCTAAAAAGAAGAGGGCCGGTCTACTACAACAGAGAAGACTTATAAATGACTTCATCAAAATAGCGACAACGCCCCAGGAAAAAGAGGAGTCCATGAGGAGTCTCAGGGGCATCGAGACCAAACTTCGCACTGGTGCGAAGTAACGCAAACGGGCTGCATTTATGGCTCTTATCAAACCGATGCATTTATTGCTGTTTGAGAAATACTAAACACTGATAGGCTATATATACTAACACATACGGTTGGTCCATTAATTGTTAAAATAAAAATTGTCAGCCAACCGAATGCATTAACTATGAAAAATTTACTTCCTTTTTTCAAAAAAATTTTTTAAATGATAAATTAGCAGTAACTAAAAAAAAAACAAATTTTTGTAATGACAAATTCAACAATTTTATTAATAAGTATTTCGCAAATTTTTGGAAGTCCGAAAATAAAAAATAAATGTTACACACATATATAGATAAATATTCAGCCCATTATTCATAAAAATTTAAACAAAGAAAGGAATTTTGTCATGATTGAAGACAATTAATGAAGTATACAACGACTATCTAGATTTTCGTATGCGAGTATATGAACTCGCATACGAATATATAGAAGAATATGACACGATAACAAGCCCACTCTATTCATGTTCTAAAATAGTGAGCGGAATAATATTCTCGACCTTACCCTACGTCAAAATAAATACTATTATTGACGAGCATCCGATTCTAGGGCCAACAAAAATTGTCTTAGTACGTCTGCACAGGTAGTATCTAACAAAAAACTTAAAAAAAAAACCGCAAGAGTCATTATATAGAAAAATAGGGGAAAAGCAATCAAAGGTAGATGATAACCCTGCCAACGTAGTAAACGTGGTAGAAGTTGTAGATACCACACCCCATTTTCAGTTAACAAGCATTCTGCTAGTTATACTCATCATAATAGCTTCAGTGAACATCCTTCTAAAGATGTATCTTCTTCATAAAAAATCACTAAGAATCACTAACGACTTAGACAAGGTCTAAGCTGATAAAAAATATACATTATTTAAGTAGGGGAATGGCCCCAATTAGTCGAGAAAATAAAGCTGCATAGATGCAACTTCGATAAATCGTATGATCGCACCAGTGTTGAAGCTCACCATAATTAAACACACTGAGATCCTTGTATATGAATATAATTAAATCAGGAGTTTAGTTAATGAGTGACAACACAAACTCACAAGTCTACACAGAGTCCAAACTTCAGACACTTTAAAACGTCTAAGGGACAATCTGGTAAACTTAAATGAAAACTCTAGCTTTATTTACCATCGGTGTTAAATACACCGGTAACAGTAGTTGAATTCTTAAAATTAGCCTCATCACTCAGACCTGAATTCGATGGAAGGGCAGATAATTTACAAAGTTTCAAAAACGCATTAAATTGATTCCCTAAAAGGCGCGCATGAAACACTGGAAATCAACCTAATAAAGACTAAGCTGAAGGGTCATGCTGTAAAGTAGCAACAACAAGGCCGGGGTGGTAAAACTCAATCTTACCAGGTTCACTCTACAAGAAATTTGTACTTTGCCGAGACGTAAAGCTGAAAGGGGGGCTTAGAGAACTGTAGGGGAGACTCCGCCACAGAGCGATTTATATCTTTGGGAAGAGGGAAGGGAACCGCTGGACTCACGCCGCTGCGGTTAGGTGAGGGTAGGTCAGCGTGATGGGTGCTGCTGGGGGATCACTCCGCCGCAGAATAAAAAACCTGCAAAACACACACAATCGCTATACGGTCTATACCGCCGACTTGTACAAAATAATGCGAAAACCGAAGCACTTTATGTATTATAGTTCGCACTTTATTTCTATTCAACTTTCCCTGCTGCACCGTCACTTCTTATCTCCTTTTCTATACTCCTAACCTCGCGGCTACCTCGCGTTTTCCCCTAAATCTTGTCCGTCGTCGCACGCGCACATCTTGTACTTACTTTCGCTGAGTTCCAAGTGATCTCGCTGCTCAGCTTCAGCAGCTCATAACCCTTTTTCGCCATTTTCGCTCTTCGGCGGAAACTCTCTCGCAAACATTCGCTTTCTTCTACTCCTACTGTTAACATTTTAGGAGTCAGAGTTGCTTATGATTAGATTTACATTATAATTGGCTCCTCTTAATTCCTAATAAATCTACTCCTTTCTATTCTTATGATAAGTTTTTTTATTTCATATTTCAACTTTATTTGGTTGACACTTATACTATGATTATTTATGATTATACATGACTAGCGGGTATAACCCGGCCTTGCCCGTGGCACGTATGTTATAAAATCAAAAAAGCTTTGAAAATGATTTTAAAACTGATCGGACGGGAATCAAACAACTTTTATGCAAATCGGAAAACTCTTAAAACTCACCAAAAAAATCTTTGAAATGCATTTTCCACCGAAGGAGTTTAGATTTTGCAAAAAGTGTGAAACGCGTCTCAAATGATTTTTCGTATAGATCTTTGGAAATAAATTAGAACACAAAACGTCATCCACCAAATCTTCGACCCCCATTTCCACCAAGGAGGAATGCATTTTTCAAAAAGTGTGAAACACCCCTTTAATGAATTTAAAAATAGATCTTTAAATATGAATTTGGGGCCGATCGGATGGTAAACAAAAAACTTTCATACAACCGTTTTCCGCCAATTTACCACTGTTGCGGGTGGAATTTTACAAATCGCTGAAATACGTACTTATTAAGTTCTTATAAAAGAGCTTTAAAAATAAGTTTGAAGCAAATCGGACACAACTTAAAACACCGCCCAAAAAATCTTTAAATCGCATTCCCCCCGAAGAAGTTTGAATTCTGCGAAAAGTGAGAAACACGTCTCAAATGATTTTTCATATAGATCACTGGAAATGAATTTGAGCGCGAAACGTCACCCACCTAATCTTTGACCTCCATTTCCACCAAGGAGGAATGGATTTTCCTAAAAGTGTGAAACACCCCTCAAATGAATTTGAACAAAGATCTTTGAAAATAGGTTTGAGGCCAATCCGATGGTAAACAAAAAAGTTACATACAAACGTTTTTCGCGATTTTTCCACACTTGCGGGTGGAATTTCCCGAAACCCCGTCTTAACGTGCACCTACATCACATAAGGTAGCTACAGTGAAAATTTCAGCTTCCTAGCTCTTACGGTTTGGGCTGTGCGTTGATCACCAATCAGTCAGTCAGTCAGTCAGTCAGTCAGTCAGTCAGTCAGTCAGTCAGAGTCAGTCAGTCAGTCAGTCAGGACAAACAGTTTTATATATAGAGATTATACATTTGTATTATAAATTTTCTTTTTTTATTGTGACTCCGCGTCATAACCAAAATATAGCCAGACATTCTTTCTCCGTGGCTGAATAGTTGATCTTGCGACAGTGCCTAGGGATGGCCTCGTGGTATCGACGCTTCATTCCCAATTTTGCGTCGGTGGTGCAGCCGATGACCACTCCCCTGAAAAAGGGTAAGGCATAGTCGTGGGGCGTAGAGCAACAGTATGCATTGGATCAACTCAAGGAGCGGCTCACGACCTCGCCGATCCTCGCTTGGCCGGATTTCGGCGAGAAATTTGTGCTGCAAACGGACGCGAGCGATCATGGCCTCGGCGCCGACCTTCATCACAATTCGATGGCCGGCTATGTGGGACACGCCCTTCAACCCCTCGAATCCGCCAACTCCGCCTCCAGAAGCACCTGTAGAGTGGGCTCAAGGTCTGCTAGATCTTAACCTGTGGTCCGTGGTAGATCTTTAGTTGGGCAACGTTGGCTACCCGCCTCTTCCCGGTAGATTTGGACGTTCTCGACAGCGTAGTCCGTGTACTTCTCTGGCTCCTTAGTGAGTTTTCCCAGCATGTGTGCGGTCCATCCGCAGGGGTGCTGCTCCTCCAGGGCCTGACAACATGTCTCTCTACTACGTTCAACTTCCTTCGCCTATGCTGCAAACGGACGCGAGCGATCATGGCCTCGGCGCCGACCTTCATCACTATTCGATGGCTGGCTATGTGGGACACGCCCTTCAACCCCTCGAATCCGCCAACTCCGCCTCCAGAAGCACCTGTAGACTGGGCTCAAGGTCTGCTGGCCAGATGTCCTCACTACTAGGACTCTCCTCTCCAGACCCTTTATCGCTACAAGCCTCATGACTAGTTCTCGCGGGTTTTCCCCCAGCTCACTTGCTAACACGACTCTGACCCTTGACGAGACCTCCTTACGATCCTGTTTTCAATCCTTTACCGGCGCTCTAGACACCCCCGGGTTGTCTGACCGGCACTCTTGTCACCGTGCTGTCCGCCCGCGCCTTCACTGGCGCCCTGGACACACCTTGATTGCCCGACCGCGCCTCCGGGATTCTCTCGACGGGACGGACTGCCGCCCCCTGCCGAATCCCTATCCTTGCCACCGGGATCAGCTCCACAGGATGACCAGTCGCCCCTTCCCTGATTCCCAGTCTTTCCGACGTTCCTAGCTTCATCTCGCTGTCCCCACAACCAATGGTCGTCCCTATCGTACGGAGAAAATCTATACCTAGAATCACTTGATCTAGCATCGATGCCATTATTAGTAGAGACACGCCGATCGTGCGCCCCGCTAAACTGATTTCCGCATGCACCATCCGTGCGACATCTAGCCCTGATCCTTTCGCTAGCCGTATCCTAGTTTGCACCTCCCTAATCTCCGCGTCCTTCGCCACCTTCGCCGCGCAGGCCCCACTAATGAAGGACCGGGTATCACCGGTGTCGATTGTTGCCGCGTATTCCTCTTCGCCGATTCTGACCGTCGCGTCGACATGACCCCCCTCGACTCGCAAGATCTTTACTTGTTCCGGGCTCCGTTGACATCGCTGCCCATCCGCTCCCGGTCCGGATGGTGCCGCTGCTCACCCTTCTGGTTCCACATTGCACACAAAAGACCACCTGAGGGTTGGGACATTTCCTCCTAAAATGCCCCTCTTGCCCGTCGCCTAGATACGTGCCCATGCTATTCCCTAGTCGAGATCGCGAAACAGATGGGTACTGTTGACCCTTGTGTTTTATCCCTTCGTATTCGACAGCGATGAGAAATGGTGTCTCCGAACATACAATTTATACTCTGGGGCTGCGTTGTCGTATATACTACTTAGTTCTCTCTCCGGGCTGTAGCCAGCGTGGTGCATCAACGCCCTTATGTCCACCACATACTGTTTGAATCCTTCGCCATCTCGTTAACGACGAACCCGGATTTCATCTTCTTACAATTCAAAGTATCGCGGGGGCAAAAAGAAATCCAAGAATCCCTCCTTGAATTCATCAAATGACACGTCCCTTAGCCCGCTCGTCATGAACCAGCGAGCGGCTTCGCCGATCATGACCTCATTCATCGCCCTAGGTAACCTGTCTGGGTCGATGTCGTATGACATTTATTAATTTTAATTATTTTTATTTTAAATTAATTTCATTTTTATTATTTTTATTTTGTTTTTTTTTTATACCGAGCCGCAAAACGAAAGTCACTTCGCACTTTAGTTGACCACTCTAAAAAGTGACGCTGCGTACTGGCCTCACTCTACAGTACCTTCTCGCTGCACTCGTTTACTCTTTCACCGTGGTACCATGTTCACTCTCATTGGCCACTCTCACTATCCTGTTTTCTCTTTCTTTTTTGGTTGTTGTATCTAAAAAAAGCTCCACTTATCATAAGGCAACGTTCAACTTAAGCCGACGCCGTTGTTACTTCGCACTATTCACACTTTCCACGCTGCGCTCACTTACAGCGCAATTTCAAAGCGAACCGAACAATTTGCCCCACGGTAGGCTCAGGCAGCTCTGCCGTTGGCACGTGCTCTGCTAACTCGCGACACACGCTTGTGCGTGTGAGCGTGTATTAGTGTTTGAGCGAGTTACCGTATCTCTCAGCGAGGGTATCGCAGAGTCGATACCACCAGCCAAACCAGCAGGACGTGTATAAAAAGAACCCTTCCCCTTTCCTCTTAACTCTCGCTGCCCAATCAAGAGGGCATGAGTACATTGTTACAGTTTAAGTACAATGTATCAAATTTCAAGCGAAGCAGTTTAAGAGGATGTGGTTGCGACATTTCTTGTTGCTAGCATTCGAAAATACCTAATTCAGCATATTCTCAGACTCATGTTGGGAAGCAACTTCAAAAGTTATTGTAAACACTAGCTTAGCTTAAGATCAAAGAATAAAATGTAAAATCAGTCTCTACTGAACAACCAAACCCACCAGTGGTCACTTTATTGGAAACACATTCTTTTATACATTTAAATACACAGTGAAATTTGATTAAGGATCCCTCTTTCAGCCAGGATTTCCAGCGTTATCTCTCGGCCAGGGACGATAACTGGTGCAGCCGGACTCGGACTAATCATGATAGTAGCCGCTGTATTCATATCAATGTAGGAGAACAACAAATATGTAAATTAATAGTATAAGTACACAAAAAAGAAAACAAAAAACCAAAAGTGAAATGGTAGCGTTACAAGTAAAGAAACAAGTGCATATAAAAGATACAAAAATAACGGAATTAAAAAGTGATGCAACAAGTAGCGGGCCACGTCATATCGTGTGACGTAGCAAATCCGTTGCAATGCGAGGTTCGAACGAATTAGTGCGGCGCGACAAACACGATAGATGTTGAGATCGAACTTAGCAATACGATGGCGAGCTCAAACATAAATGAAGGCATGTACTAATATTTAAGGGCGGCATCGAACCGCGTTGTAAAGCTAGTTTCGCGCAAACCAATTTCGATTGGCTTCAACAGGTCACTGACACATGCTGCACTTCGCAATGTTCGGCAAGAAATAAACTAGTCATTCTCTTCAAGGTTAAGAAAGAACCATAGCGGAAATGCAATATTATCAACGATATGATTTTTTGGCCACAGACTAAAGAATGTGTGGAATCGCATTAATGGTGGGAATTGCATCGAGCAAGTTCCATACGTCGCATTCAACCAATCTGCAGTCGAACCAAATTAGAGTGAACACAAAATGGGGTGGTTACAAGTACCATTGCAAAAGGCAAAATAAATTTTTTTTTAACAAAAAAAAAAAAATAAAAGAATATAAATAAAGCTATATACAAGTTATACATACATATATACAATTTTTTTTGATCAAATTCACAAAAAAAAAAATTTAATAAACTACCAATACTACTATACATTCACAAGATGTAAGTTAAGATTATGAAAGAAATAAAATACTAAAGTATCTCTTATTACAGAACATTGTGAAACACAAAAATACACCACACAGCGATTCATCATAAATACAAACAGCTGCACACAAACATACAATAACTTAGAAATAAGACACATTACCATAAGTATACAAAAAAATAACACATAATACCATATAATAATAATCTAAGTTTTAACATAAGACACATACATAACAATATAGAAACTACTAAGCATAAGAACAACACATAACAAAACACAAATATTAATGTCTAAATTAGGAAAAGTAAAGCAAACGTTAACAAGAAGTAGAACAAGAATAAGTGCTCGTTTGTCCGATATAACAGAAGTAACTGCCCGAAAAACTATACCCAGACCCAAGAATATTCCACAAGAAATAGCGGTAACAATGGCATAGACCTCGAAAAACCCCACCCCCACACCAATCGACACCGACTAACCCCCAAAATGTATTTGCATCCATGCGCATCTCAGATGCAATTCGTTATCTGCCACCCTTTGACGGGAACATTAAGGCACTTCATGAATTTATAACAAACGTAGAAGAAATCTTACTACTAATTAGAGGTACAGACCACACTCCGTACGGACAACTATTAATGAGAGGGAAAAGCCAATGACGTAATATCAGCAGGGATCCCACTCGATTGGGACCAAATTAAAAAGACACTTATAAACAATTTTGCAGATAAACGCGATGAATCAGCCCTTCTATACGATTTACACTTGCTAACACAGAAAGACCCGTCATTGACCCGACTGTACGAACAAGGAAACGAAATAAAAATAGCCCTATTCAACCTAATAGAAAATACAGAAATAGAACATAGCATTATTAAAGCAAAAAAAAGATTCGTCCATGAAAATATGCCTGGACACTTTCGTAACAGGAGTAAGGGGACTCTTAGGAGCATTTCTAAGGGCAATGAGACCTACATCTCTTAAAGATGCTTACGACGCAGCAATTCAGGAAAGAGATATTTACTATCAAGAATGCAGACGTAGACGTAACACTTCAGAAAGAGCAAGACCATCAGGAAATAGAAACCCAAACTGATCAAAAGGACAAACCAATAGAATACAGAATTAACAAGAACAAGCCATATAACTCAAACTCTTATAACGGACAAGGTAGGAGACAGGACAACGATTACCCACACAACAAGAATCAGAAACGATCAAATAACAGCTGGAACAATAGCTCGAACAACAATTCCAATAGACCGGCAATTATGCCAAACCCCGAAAAGGCTAGTACTCAGACACAGAGATACCTTAACAGTCAAATTTACAATATAGAAGAAAGAAACGCAAACACGATGACAGACCATGTACAAAATTTTAAAGAACAATCAAATTTTCAAATAGAAGTCTCAGCTAAAATTCTTATAGATACAGGGGTATCAAGTTCTTTCCTTGACCCTATGTTTACCCAGGAAATAAATAGAATCAAGTTATATATATATACCAGTTCAGATCAAAACAGTTTTAACGAACATACACTTTACGAAAAAATCGAATTTCCCATATTCAAGGAATTTAAAACCAGTGGAAAACTAACATTCCTCTTATTCAAATTTCATGACTTTTTCGATGGCCTAATAGATATCGTCATTCTACACCAATTGAAAGCCAAACTAGACTTAGAAAAACTATATGTTCATACACCCCAAGCTAACTTACCAATTTTCATCCAAAACAACAAAAGCACACAAACCTATACAATCGAGGAAAACTCTAAAGCCATAGTACCACTCCCGGTAAACATTACTGAAGGGCTTTATCAAGCCAAAGAGCACATAAGCTATATGGAAGTGGTCAATTATTCAGACCAACCTCAAAAAATTTATCTAGACTCCCCCTTACCGGTAAAACAATTTGAAATTAACGAATATATAGAAATTATCACAATAGACATTAATACCAAAGAAAAAGAAACGGACAGAGCAAACCACCTCAACATACGAGTAAACCACCTTAACGCTGAAGAACGTACGAAGATTATAAAATTATGCATTTTACATACTTATTTTACAACGACCAGGAAAAACTGACATTCACCAACCTCATAAAACACGACATCCCGAAAAAAAACAATATACCAATCTACACAAAACCGTTTAGATACGGACATTTCGAAAGAGCCGAGGTTAAAACACAAATAAATAAATTATTAGACCAAGACATTATAAGAAACAGCCATTCACCCTGGAGTGCTTCAGTCTGGCTAGTACCGAAAAAATATGACGCCTCCCAAGAGAAAAAATGGAAATTGGTTGTGGACATTCGAAAATTAAATGAAAAAACTATCAAAGATAAATACCCCACGCCCAATCTTAACGACGTACTCGACAGAATAGGAAGGGCACAATACTTTTCGATTCTTGACTTAGCAAGTGGATACCATCAGATAAAGATGGCACTCCAAGATAAAGCAAAAACGGCATTTTCGGCTGAAGGCGGACACTACGAGTTCACTAGAATGCCCTTCGGGCTAACAAATGCACCCGCGACATTCCAAAGAATTATGGACAGTATCTAGTATTTAGACGACATTATTATATTCTCAACATCACTCCAGGAACACATCGAACACTTAAAACAAGTATTTAACAAACTGACAGAAGCAAAGCTAAAACTGCAACCGGACAAATCTGAGTTTTTAAAAAAAAGAAATAGAATACTTAGGACACATTGTGACTAGTGACGGTATAAAACCAAACCCAAAGAAAATTGACACAATAAAAAAATTCCCACTCCCCAAAACTAGAAAAGAAATAAAATCCTTTTTAGGACTATTGGGTTATTACAGAAAATTTATAAGGGACTTCGCAAAGATCACAAAACCCCTTACAACGCAATTAAAAGGCAAACAGCAAGTAACCATACACAAAGAATACACGGATACCTTTGAGCTTTGCAAAACATTATTATGCAACGACCCAATACTCCAATACCCAGACTTTTCAAAACAATTTATACTAACCACTGACGCTAGCAATGTAGCGATAGGAGCAGTCCTTTCACAGGGCACATTAGGAAAAGACAGACCAGTGTCATTCGCCAGCAGAACCTTGTCTGAGACGGAACAAAATTACTCAACCCTCGAAAAAGAAATGTTAGCAATAATTTGGGCGACAAAATACTATAGACCCTACCTTTATGGCTCATGAGTTTTAAATAACCCAATTCAAAGTTGGTTCGTTGGAAACTCCAACTATTAGATTTACGATTTTGAAGTTATCTATAAAAAGGATCACAGAATGTAGTGGCAGACGCATTAAGTAGAATTCAAATAGAAGCCCATGTTAACGATCACGAGTCGATAATTGCTAACACAGGAGACACTATACACTCCAATTTAGAAGAACTAGATGATCATATTTATATATCAGAAAAAACCGATAAACGACTACAATATCCAATTGATATTTTCAATAGACAAAAACTCTAAAATCCTCAGAACTATGCCTTTTAGAAACAAAATTAGACGAACTATTACCGAACCGGAATTTAACGAACAAAAGTCGACACAAATACTAAAAACATACTAAGACCGAACAAGACTTGTGCAATTTACGCACCAGATGAAATTTTCAAAATAATTCAGAAAAGTTATGCGAAATCTTTCGCACACAGCAGAATTTATAAGCAGACACTCAGGAGGCGTTGACGAGGTCACCGCCTAATAAAAAAGACAATATTTTTTTCCAAACATTAAAGCAAAATTCACGCAAACAATTAACAGCTGTGACGCCTGCAAAACATTGAAGTACGATCGACACCCACCTAAAATACAATTTCAAGAAACTGAAACACCCAAAAAACCATTAGAGATTATACATACAGACCTATACACAATAAATGGAAAGTACATTATCACAATAATCGACAAATTTTCACGATCCAAATTTCACCACAATCCTGGTACGGGATAGCACAAATGTGGTTAAATCCAAAACTTTATACAATCATTCGGTATACCAAGAAAAATAATTTGCGACCAAGGAGCAGAATACTCTTCAAATCTTTTTTAAGATTTTTGTAAACAGTACAACATACAACTCCACGTAACATCCTTCCAGCAGTATAAAGACTGCATTCGACATTGACGGAAATATATAGAATAATAGTAGAAAAGAAAAAGAAAACTAACACACCAATAGATCATGAAGAAGTGTTGGCGGAAACAATGATTACTTACAATAACTCAATCCACTCTGCCACATAATATACCCCAATTCGAACTTTTCATTGGACGAACACACATATTCAGAAAATTAAACAAATTTAGACAGGAACTATATCCGAAAATTCAAAAACACGTCTCAGAAGAATAAAACAGTAGATTAGAAAAACTGAACAAAGACAGGAACCAGCCTGAAGAATATTTTTTTGTATTTTTTTTTATATTTTTTTATTTATTTAATAATGGTGGACAAAAAGAGTGTCTTCCTAATTATTCAATGCATTGTATATACAATTATAAATGCTAAAAGCCTAGTTAGAGAACACAAATTTCTAATAGCATCACCGACCGGTGGAGGTCCGGCCAGCTGTGCCCCTTTTCACAGCTAATTTTGTCAGTGACGCTATTAGAGCCTACATCTAAGAAGAAGGGTGTAAGTAGGAAAAAGTGTTCTTAAGTAAAACTAAAAATATTCTGTGCTTAGCGTAGTCTGTTGTGCACGTCGATAGGAATAAGGGGCGATAATTTCTGGTTGGTCTAGCCGGAACAGAGAATTGAAGACGCCCTAATCTGTATCGCCAACAACCAACTTATGTAGAAAGACAACACCGACGGAGCAGTGCTGGAATAGTATGGCAACCGAAGATTAGGGTCCCAATTTAGACCTCGTAAGGAAAAAAGCAGAAAAGAAGCAGAACAGATTTAATACGATCCTGGCTATTGTTATACTGCGGAGACCAGATGCAAGGGCACTATTCAAGGATAGCGCGAACAAGAGAGATACTGCGAAGACCAGATGCAAGAGCAGTCTTCAAGGATAGGGCGAACAAGAGAGATGAGAAGTTTCATTATAAAAGGATCGTTAAACGCTTTAGACCATCGTTTAATGCATCCAAGCACACAATTTGCCTTATTAACGATGGTATCTATGCGAAGATTGAAGCAGAGATTAGAATCGAAAAGAACGCCTAGATCCTTAACTATTAGTATACGTTGCAATGGAGTATTGTCGATTGTATAACTGATAAGATAAGGTGTAGTACGATTAATTGTCATAAACAATTCAATGTCATAAACAATGCATAGTGTTCAAATCGTCCGCATACATGAGTACACGGGCATGTGATATAATAGAGGGGAGATCATTTATAAAAAGAGTAAAGAGTAAAGGTCCAAGATGAGTACCTTTAGGAACACGAGAAGTAACGTGAACCTGTTTAGAGGTAGTCAGCCTCAGCATTACTCTTTGGATCCTACCTTTTAAATAAGATCTAATCCAAAGCAAAAGAGACGGAGGAAAGTCTATTCGGTCAAGTTTAAAAAGTAAAATGTCATGGTACACAGAGTCAGACGCCTTACTGAAGTCAGTGTAAATGACATCAGCTTGCATTTTCGAAAGGAAAGCATTATTTGCCGAGGAAGTAAACTCAAGCAGATTGGTCGTAGTTGACCGATTCTTTACGAATCCATGTTGAACAGGGGAAACAACTGATTTGCAGAAATGCTTTAAATTCGAAGTGATTATTTTTCAAATAATTTATGAATATCGGACAGTTTAGCAATGCCCCTGTAATTTTGTATATCAGACTTTCCACCTTTTTTGTGGAGAGGAATGATATAAGATTCTTTCCAAAGAGATCGAAAGACAGAATATTCAAGGGATAGATTAAAAAGCTTTAGCAATGGATAAACAAGGGGAGAACTACACTCCTTGAGTAGACAACTAGGAATATTGTCAGGCCCAGGAGAGAAAGAAGATTTTAAGGAATTTAGAGCTAAAAGGAGTGAGGAATGGGAATGGGAACTAGAGGAAGTAAAAGCATAAGGGTAAGAATTATTATTAGGACAGACTGAAGAGTAAGTTGATTGGAAAAAATTAGCAAAGAGGTTAGCAGAATCAGGGTCATTGCTACCTTTATCCATTCCGAGAGAAAAAGAAGATGGCAAACTTGAAGATTTACGCTTGAACTTTGCAAAACTGTAAAGCTGTCTCGGATTTAGGGCAAATTGCATTTTGCAACGAGTTAGTTAATTCTCATAGCATTGAGAATTCAGAAGAAAGAAGTTCGACTTTGCTATGGAATATTTAGCCAAGACTGTTCACAAACCATTATTAAACTAATTGAACTTTTTAAAATAATTTGACTTTATATTTTTTAGATTTGATAATCTGGGAGTAAGCCACGGTGGCTTTGATGAAGTAGTCGAAGGAATTGGTTTGGGGCCGTTCAGATGGTAAACAAAAAACTTTCATACAGGACAACGATTACCCACACAACAAGAATCAGAAACGATCAAATAACAGCTGGAACAATAGCTCGAACAACAATTCCAATAGACCGGCAATTATGCCAAAACCCGAAAAGGCTAGTACTCAGACACAGAGATACCCTAACA
Source organism: Drosophila montana (assembly GCF_035044405.1). Taxonomy (NCBI): domain Eukaryota; kingdom Metazoa; phylum Arthropoda; class Insecta; order Diptera; family Drosophilidae; genus Drosophila; species Drosophila montana. Next base: position 57,965 of record NW_026996732.1, read on the forward strand.
GTCAAATTTACAATATAGAAGAAAGAAACGCAAACACGATGACAGACCATGTACAAACTTTTAAAGAATAATCAAATTTTCAAATAGAAGTCTCAGCTAAAATTCTTAATAGATACAGGGGTATCAAGTTCTTTCCTTGACCCTATGTTTACCCAGGAAATAAATAGAATCAAGTTATATATATATACCAGTTCAGATCAAAAAAGTTCTAACGAACATACACTTTACGAAAAAATCGAATTTCCCATATTCAAGGAATTTAAAACTAGTGGAAAACTAACATTCCTCTTATTCAAATTTCATGACTTTTTCGATGGCCTAATAGATATCGTCATTCTACACCAATTGAAAGCCAAACTAGACTTAGAAAAACTATATGTTCATACACCCCAAGCTAACTTACCAATTTTCATCCAAAACAACAAAAGCACACAAACCTATACAATCGAGGAAAACTCTAAAGCCATAGTACCACTCCCGGTAAACATCAACAATGGCACCTTTCTAGAAACTGAAATTCAAATACATTACTGAAGGGCTTTATCAAGCCAAAGAGCACATAAGCTATATGGAAGTGGTCAATTATTCAGACCAACCTCAAAAAATTTATCTAGACTCCCCCTTACCGGTAAAACAATTTGAAATTAACGAATATATAGATATTATTACAATAGTCATTAATACCAAAGAAAAAGAAACGGACAGAGCAAACCACCTCAACATACGAGTAAACCACCTTAACGCTGAAGAACGTACGAAGATTATAAAATTATGCATTTTACATACTTATTTTACAACGACCAGGAAAAACTGACATTCACCAACCTCATAAAACACGACATCCCGACAATAGACAATATACCAATCTACACAAAACCGTTTAGATACGGACATTTCGAAAGAGCCGAGGTTAAAACACAAATAAATAAATTAGTAGACCAAGACATTATAAGAAACAGCCATTCACCCTGGAGTGCTTCAGTCTGGCTAGTACCGAAAAAATATGACGCCTCCCAAGAGAAAAAATGGAAATTGGTTGTGGACATTCGAAAATTAAATGAAAAAACTATCAAAGATAAATACCCCACGCCCAACAACGACGTACTCGACAGAATAGGAAGGGCACAATACTTTTCGATTCCTGACTTAGCAAGTGGATACCATCAGATAAAGATATCACTCCAAGATAAAGCAAAAACGGCATTTTCGGCTGAAGGCGGACACTACGAGTTCACTAGAATGCCCTTCGGGCTAACAAATGCACCCGCGACATTCCAAAGAATTATGGACAGTATCTAGTATCTAGACGACATTATTATATTCTCAACATCACTCCAGGAACACATCGAACACTTAAAACAAGTATTTAACAAACTGACAGAAGCAAAGCTAAAACTGCAACCGGACAAATCTGAGTTTTTAAAAAAAAGAAATAGAATACTTAGGACACATTGTGACTAGTGACGGTATAAAACCAAACCCAAAGAAAATTGACATTAAAAAAATTCCCACTCCCCAAAACTAGAAAAGAAATAAAATCATTTTTAGGACTATTGGGTTATTACAGAAAATTTATAAGGGACTTCGCAAAGATCACAAAACCCCTTACAACGCAATTAAAAGGCAACAGCAAGTAACCATACACAAAGAATACACGGATACCTTTGAGCTTTGCAAAACATTATTATGCAACGACCCAATACTCCAATACCCAGACTTTTCAAAACAATTTATACTAACCATTGACGCTAGCAATGTAGCGATAGGAGCAGTCCTTTCACAGGGCACATTAGGAAAAGACAGACCAGTGGTATTCGCCAGCAGAACCTTGTCTGAGACGGAACAAAATTACTCAACCCTCGAAAAAGAAATGTTTGCAATAATTTGGGCGACAAAATACTATAGACCTTACCTTTATGGCTCATGAGTTTTAAATCACCCAATTCAAAGTTGGTTCGTTGGAAACTCCAACTATTAGATTTACGATTTTGAAGTTATCTATAAAAAGGATCACAGAATGTAGTGGCAGACGCATTAAGTAGAATTCAAATAGAAGCCCATGTTAACGATCACGAGTCGATAATTGCTAACACAATTTAGAAGAACTAGATGATCATATTTATATATCAGAAAAAACCGATAAACGACTACAATATCCAATTGTTATTTTCAATAGACAAAAACTCTAAAATCCTCAGAACTATGCCTTTTAGAAACAAAATTAGACGAACTATTACCGAACCGGAATTTAACGAACAAAAGACGACAGAAATACTAAAAAACATACTAAGACCGAACAAGACTTGTGCAATTTACGCACCAGATGAAATTTTCAAAATAATTCAGAAAAGTTATGCGAAATTTTTCGCACACAGTAGAATTTATAAAGTTGATAGATGTACGATTCAATTAATAGACCTGACAACAGCAGACACTCAGGAAGAAGAAATCCGTAGACAACACATTTCGTCTAATCATAGAGGCGTTGACGAGGTCACCCCCTAATAAAAAAGACTATCACGCAAACAATTAACAACTGTGACACCTGCAAAATATTGAAGTACGATCGACACCCACCTAAAATACAATTTCAAGAAACTGAACAGGCACCACAATCCCGATACGGAATAGCACAAATGTGGTTAAAGCAATCCAAAAATTTATACAATCATTCGGTATACCAAGAAAAATAATTTGCGACCAAGGAGCAGAATACTCTTCAAATCGTTTTAAAGATTTTTGTAAACAGTACAACATACAACTCCACGTAACATCCTTCCAGCAGTAGAAAGACTGCATTCGACATTGACGGAAATATATAGAATAATAGTAGAAAACAAAAAGAAAACTAACACACCAATAGATCATGAAAAAGTGTTGGCGGACACAACATGATTACGTACAATAACTCAATCCACTCTGCCACACAATATACCCCATTCGAACTTTTCACTGGACGAACACACATATTCAACAGAGACATAAAATTTGACAATGAACACGACTACCTCAGAAAATTAAACAAATTTAGACAGGAACTATATACGAAAATTCAAAAACACGTCTCAGAAGAATAAAACAGTAGATTAGAAAAACTGAACAAAGACAGGAACCAGCCTGAAGAATATTTTTTTGTATTTTTTTTTATATTTATTTATTTATTTAATAATGGTCGACAAAAAGAGTGTCTTCCTAATTATTCAATACATTGTATATACAATTATAAATGCTAAAAGCCTAGTTAGAGAACACAAATTTCTAATAGCATCACCGACCGGTGGAGGTGTTGTATTTGCCAGTCCGGCCAGCTGTGCCCCTTTTCACAGCTAATTTTGTCAGTGACGCTATTAGAGCCTACATCTAAGAAGAAGGTTTAAGTAGGAAAAAGTGTTCTTAAGTAAAATTAAAAATAATCTTAATTTGCTATATTATTTAATAAAAAACCATAAATAGGAGAAAAGAAAGTAAGAAGATTGTTTATAAAGTAACTAGCGGGTACACCCCGGCCTTGCCCGTGGCACGTATGTTATAAAATCAATGTTCTCAAACAAATTTGAAATGATTTTGAAACTGATCGGACGGTAAACAAATAACTTTCATACAGCCGTTTTTCGCCAATTTACCACTGTTGCGGGTGGAATTTCCCAAATCGCTGAAATACGTATTTATTAAGTTCTTATGTAGAGCTTTGAAAATAAGTTTGAAGCAAATCGGACACAACTTAAAACTTCGCCCAAAAAATCTTTAAATCGCATTCCGCCCGAAGAAGTTTGAACGGATGGTAAACAAAAAAGTTACATACAAACATTTTTCGCGATTTTTCCACACGTGCGTGTGGAATTTCCCGAAACCCCGTCTTGACGTGCACCTACTCTCACCTAGCTCTTACGGTTTGGGCCGTGCGTTGATCACCAATCAGTCAGTCAGTCAGTCAGTCAGTCAGTCGGTCAGTCAGTCAGTCAGTCAGGACAAACAGTTTTATATATAGAGAAGAACCCTATGCTAGATATATGGAGTGTTAAGTAGATAGGATAAAGAGATAGTATTGGGAAAGTAATGGGAAATCACCGGTGGACCCGGTGGGGAAAAATTTGCAGCCTGTCCGGCAAGCTATGCCCCTGCTCATAGCTGGGAATGGTCAGTGACTTCCCGAAGGTATCCTGAAAGCAACGATTTTATTCGGGGTAGAGAAAGTTCGGTAGAGAAAACGTGATGCAAACAATTATTTAATTTCTACATAGCACGCGAAAAGGATTGTGCATAGCGTAGTCTGTTGTGCACGTCGATAGGAATAAGGGGCGATAATTTCTGGTTGGTCTAGCCGCTACACAGAATTGAATACGCCCTAACTTATGTAGAAAGACAACACCGACGGAAGATTAAGAAGAAGCAGCCTGCTGGAATAGGATGGCAACCGAAGATTACAATCCCAATTTAAACCTCTTAAGGAAAAAAGCATAAAAGAAGCAGAACAGATTCAATACGATCCTGGCTATTGTTATACTGCGGAGACCAGATGCAAGAGCAGTATTCAAGGATAGGGCGAACAAGAGAGATACTGCGAAGACCAGATGCAAGAGCAGTATTTAAGGATAGGGCGAACAAGAGAGATGAGAAGTTTCATTATAAAAGGATCGTTAAACGCTTTAGACCATCGTTTGATGAATCCACAGTTTGCCTCATTAACGATGGTATCTATGTGAAGATTGAAGCAGAGATTAGAATCGAAAAGAACGCCTAGATCCTTAACTGTTAGTATACGTTGCAATGGAGTATTGTCGATTGTATAACTGACAAGATAAGGTGTAGTACGATTAAATTTCATAAACATACACTTTGAACAATACAGATGCAATTGATTGGCCGAACACCAAAGTTGCATAGCGTTCAAATTGTACGCATACATGAGTACACGGGCTTGTGATATAATAGAGGGGAGATCATTTATAAAAAGAGTAAAGAGTAAAGGTCCAAGATGACTACCTTGCGGAACACGAAAAGTAACGTAAACCTGTTTAGAGGTAGTCAGCCTCAGCATTACTCTTTGGATCCTACCTTTTAAATAAGATCTAATCCAAAGCAAAAGAGACGGAGGAAAGTCTATTCGGTCAAGTTTAAAAAGTAAAATGTCATGGTACACAGAGTCAGACGCCTTACTGAAGTCAGTGTAAATGACATCAGTTTGCATTTTCGAAAGGAAAGCATCATTTACCAAGGAAGTAAACTGAAGCAGATTGGTCGTAGTTGACCGATTCTTTCCGAATCCATGTTGAACAGGGGAAACAACTGATTTGCAGAAATGCTGCAAATTCGAAGTGATAATTTTTTCAAATAATTTAGGAATATCGGACAGTTTAGCCAATGCCCCTGTAATTTTGTATATCAGACTTTCCACCTTTCTTGTGGAGAGGAATGATATAAGATTCTTTCCAAAGAGATGGAAAGATAGAAGATTCAAAAGAGAGATTAAAAAGCTTTAGCAATGGATAAACACGGGAAGAACTACACTCCTTGAGTAGAAAACTAGGAATATTGTCAGGCCCAGGAGAGAAAGAAGATTTTAAGGAATTTAGAGCTAAAAGGAGTGAGGAATGGGAAATAGTAGGAGGATGTATAGAACTAGAGGAAGTAAAAGTGTAAGGGTAAGAATTATTATTAGGACAGACTGAAGAGTAAGTTGATTGGAAAAAATTAGCAAAGAGGTTAGCAGAATCAGGGTCATTGCTACCTTTATCCATCCCGAGTGAAAAAGAAGATGGCAAACTTGAAGATTTACGCTTGAACTTTGCAAAACTGTAAAACTGTCTCGGATTTAGGGCAAATTGCATTTTGCAACGAGTTAGATAATTCTCATAGCATTGAGATTCAGAAGAAAGAAGTTCGACATAGCTATGGAATATTTAGCCAAGACTGTACACGAACCATTATTAAACTAATTAAACTTTTTAAAATAATTTGATTTTATATTTTTTAGATTTGATAATCTGGGAGTAAGCCACGGTGGCTTTGAAGAAGTAGTCGAAGGAATTGACTTGGGAATACACATATCTAAGAGGGATACACATATCTTAGGGTGTTATAAAAAAAGTTAATAGCAGTATTCATATCAACCGAGTCATATAAGAAAGACCAATCGGTTGCATAAATAAGTTGATTCAGCAATGAATAATTTCCTTTGCGAAAGCAACGGCGGGGCTTTTTGGCTGATGAGCACGAAATGAGAGGATTACAATTGAAAATTACAACCTCTAAAGTAGGATGATATACATCCTCAGCAAGAGATAAAGGAGGGGACCTAGACACATTAGAAATAAGGTAGTCGTTAACAAATACAAGGTCAAGAGTTCTAAGCAAATGATTAGAAATTGAATTGATTTGAAACAACGAAAGATCAAGCATGCAATCTATAAAGTCATGCTGTGCTGAGGGCATTAGATAATTTTCGGCAGTAAATAATGTCCTAGTGATGTTCGGCAAATTAAAATCACTCAACACAATAAATAGGTCATTATCACGCACGTGTGAAGAAACTTCATTAATACAAGAAATATGTTTCTTATAAACTTGAATATCAGAAGAAGGAGGCACATAAGAGCATGTAATATATATATTCCGTGTAGGAATAGACACCTTGACAGACAATCTTAGCGTCAGTAGGCGAACTAAAACAGAAAAGTTCTGACTGGAGAGTGGCTTTAACGGCAATTAATACCTCACCACCTCGAGTCGGCCGACTCATAATCAGATATGGTTGAATTTAAACATGTTTCTGAAAATGCGATTTCCGAATCGAAGGAAGTGCTGGCCATGAAAAGATTTTTAAGTTTTTTTTTGTTTTTTTTTTGGGCAGAAATGGTACACTGTATTGAAGGGACTGGAAGGGTGACAGGCTGATTACGCTTTTTTGGCTTGAACTAGTGAACAGTCATTTGTGGAGGGACTGGAAGGGTGACAGGCTGATTACGCTTTTTTTGGCTTGAACTCGTGAACAATCATTTGTGGAGGCCAAAATTTGGGATCTCAAATGATTGGGAACAAATCATGTGAAACATTTGTTTTGAATGATGATATTTTACGAGGAGTGGAGAAATTAAAGTTGGTAATTGACACACTAGCAGAAGATTGCTAGCAATATAAGCTGCCAATGACTCAGAGGTGGTGTCAGACGAAAGTCGAGCCACAAAAACTTGCCTACGAGGGGCAACAACAGTTAAAGTAGGAGCTGATGGGGCTGCAGGTAAAACAGGATTTGGTGGGGCCAAAGAGACACCATGATTGTTTTTAACAATCTGGGCAAGATTGCGCGCAGGTCTACCTATGCGGCCAGCAGCTGAGGGGACTGAGGTAGTTTGGCCAACTAGGACAGGTTCAGGTACGGGGACTAATGGGACTATTACAGGAGATAAAACAGGGGTAATATTTGGGCAGCCGCTCGGAGAAGGCGATAATAACTACATTGGAGAAAGTCCAAGTTGCTAGGCAGGGACAACAGAGGCATAGGTGTCTGGACAGACGGAGAGGGCAACTGCAAAAATTGAGGCTCCAACCGGCGATTGGTTGGAGACTCGAATTTGTATTTGCTAAGCAACTCAAAACTCGAGTCAAAACTACTCGAGAGCTGCTTAGCCACCTTATTTCGTTTTAAGAATTGATTTCTCACAGAATTATACGTTCTGGAGAAGTCAATTTGCTTGTCGATGCACTCTGGGCACGACCAACGCAAGCCGCCGCAGCCCTTTTTGACAATTGCAGCGATCTTGTCGCAATCACGCCCAGTGAGACGTGCACATTTAGCCTGCATTATATTCTTACACAGCCAGCAGAATCATCAGCCTGCTTGAACGTGCAAGGTTTCTTACAGCATGACATTATTTCTACCAGCGTTTTAAGATAAGCAGAAGTTGCGGGAGCGCAGAGCAAAACGGAACACGGTGCACAAAAATAGAGCAAGTAAACGCTCAAAAAAGAACTATCGTACACAAACGAATTGTTTGGAGCGAAAAGCAACAAAGAATTTAAACATGTTTCTGAAAATGCGATTTCCGAATCGAAGGAAGTGCTGGCCATGAAAAGATTTTTAAGTTTTTTTTTGTTTTTTTTTTGGGCAGAAATGGTACACTGTATTGAAGGGACTGGAAGGGTGACAGGCTGATTACGCTTTTTTGGCTTGAACTAGTGAACAGTCATTTGTGGAGGGACTGGAAGGGTGACAGGCTGATTACGCTTTTTTTGGCTTGAACTCGTGAACAATCATTTGTGGAGGCCAAAATTTGGGATCTCAAATGATTGGGAACAAATCATGTGAAACATTTGTTTTGAATGATGATATTTTACGAGGAGTGGAGAAATTAAAGTTGGTAATTGACACACTAGCAGAAGATTGCTAGCAATATAAGCTGCCAATGACTCAGAGGTGGTGTCAGACGAAAGTCGAGCCACAAAAACTTGCCTACGAGGGGCAACAACAGTTAAAGTAGGAGCTGATGGGGCTGCAGGTAAAACAGGATTTGGTGGGGCCAAAGAGACACCATGATTGTTTTTAACAATCTGGGCAAGATTGCGCGCAGGTCTACCTATGCGGCCAGCAGCTGAGGGGACTGAGGTAGTTTGGCCAACTAGGACAGGTTCAGGTACGGGGACTAATGGGACTATTACAGGAGATAAAACAGGGGTAATATTTGGGCAGCCGCTCGGAGAAGGCGATAATAACTACATTGGAGAAAGTCCAAGTTGCTAGGCAGGGACAACAGAGGCATAGGTGTCTGGACAGACGGAGAGGGCAACTGCAAAAATTGAGGCTCCAACCGGCGATTGGTTGGAGACTCGAATTTGTATTTGCTAAGCAACTCAAAACTCGAGTCAAAACTACTCGAGAGCTGCTTAGCCACCTTATTTCGTTTTAAGAATTGATTTCTCACAGAATTATACGTTCTGGAGAAGTCAATTTGCTTGTCGATGCACTCTGGGCACGACCAACGCAAGCCGCCGCAGCCCTTTTTGACAATTGCAGCGATCTTGTCGCAATCACGCCCAGTGAGACGTGCACATTTAGCCTGCATTATATTCTTACACAGCCAGCAGAATCATCAGCCTGCTTGAACGTGCAAGGTTTCTTACAGCATGACATTATTTCTACCAGCGTTTTAAGATAAGCAGAAGTTGCGGGAGCGCAGAGCAAAACGGAACACGGTGCACAAAAATAGAGCAAGTAAACGCTCAAAAAAGAACTATCGTACACAAACGAATTGTTTGGAGCGAAAAGCAACAAAGATAGCGCGATGCACAAGCAGAAATATGCAGCAGCGAACACACAGAACACAGGGGAGCACCAAAGCAAAAGAACCAAAAAAACTAGACGGAAGAAACGGTATTTAGAAAAGAAAATAGACTAAAATAAATGACACCAAGATTCAGCAAACAAAAAGTCTTAAGAGATTCAGCAGTAAGACTAACCACTATTAGAAATAAAAAATACACAAGTTCAAACTTAGGAGAATAAAAAGAAACATAAAGAATAATGAATCACCATACTTTACAGATTGACCATGGTCACTAAAGGACATATTGAACTTCACTCAATTACCGGACAACAACCTATTGCAAAGATCAACTTAGGATCGATAAAGACCTTAAACTCATTTAAAACCATATCACATGTTATACACCTAAAAGAAATCGAAAGTAGCATAGATAAATTTAGAAAAAGAAAGCCTTATAACTACCAAAAGACATCGAAGAGGTATAATTAACGGATTAGGCACAGTAATTAAAACGATAACGGGAAAAATGAATGCAGAAGACAGCTTTAGAATAGACAGAGACATTAAGAAATTAAAGGAGCAAAATAACAATTATACAAATAATATTAAAATAAGAAATAAGATTTTAATAACGAGATACTAATAATATTCACAAATGTATACACACACATTTACAAAGAACAAGAAACAATAAATAATTTTTTAAGAAATTACAAAAATTCAATTAAAAAGATCTAAACCTAGAAAGTAAGCAAATTGCATTAATACAATTTATGTATAGAATAAACTTCAATATAGACATACTTTACAATCATTTAAACAATATAGCAGAGAGTATTTTACTATCCAAATGAAAGATCATACCTAAATTCATACTAACTAATGAAGAAATAGAAAAAATCACAAAGACCATAGAAATACAAAAAATTAAATTACAATTTAGTAGAACACTTAAACAAATTGTTAACCTTAGAGACAATTCAACAAAACCAAAGTATCATATTCCAAATTAAGATACCTATATTAAGCAATGAAGAATTTCAAATGCACCGATTCATACCATTACCCATAAACGATACACAGTTTGTTATAACTCCCAAATATGTAATATATAATAAGAATACCATAAGACAAATCAACACACCATGTCACCAAATACACTCATTAAACATTTGCGAAGCCTCAGAAATGCAGGAAATTATAAAAAACAAAAATGTATAACTAATATCTTAAAACAAAACACAAGCACAAAACAACAACTTAGGTTAACACCAACAAATATTTGAACCCGAGTTAGGCGTGATATTTGTGTATAACGCAACCAGCAACCAACATAGATTCAGATTGCGGAGAAAAAAGATGCACACAAGGATCAATTATTATCAGATATGCGAATTGGACCGTCAAAATCAACGACGATCGGTATGATGACACGATTATTACAATGGAGGATAGAAAAGGGATAAGCATTCCTCAAATTTGTGAGGCGGCCACTGTGGTAGCCGCCCCACAGTTCATAATTGTAGTTATAGGATGCAAGTATTGTATAGTATATAAGCATTGTATTAGTTATAAGAATGGTTAACACAAGATGCCAAAGTATTGAAGTGTATAATTAAGGGCAAGGAGCCACGTAGCCAGCAAGGGCATAATTTAAATTTGAATTTAACCGCCGGCCGCCGCAGCAACCGTGCGTTGTTGATCGGTTGCTCAACACCGTGTTCGAGAGCGCAACTTCAGTTCGGCGGCGAAGAGCGAAAGCTCCGAGGTGAAGTTGCGAAAGCTCGCGGCGAAGTTGAGCGACCGAGGCATGCGCACGGTTCGCGGGCGAGCGTGCCGGAACTTTGGAACGAACGCTAAGGGTGAGTAGACGTGCATCGCGAGACGAGAAAGATCATAGAGTGTATAGCGGAGCGCTAGGGCTCCAGAAAACCGTGCGGCAGGGTTTAGATCGTGAGTTACTATAAAGTAGTAATAAGCAAGAAGTGAATAAAGTGCATATGTTGTAATTATCGAGAGGAAACTGGATAGTTCTTTGTTTTCTGGTAACCCGGCTTGCCTTAACATCGGAGTTAACCGATGTTCGACCTAACCTAGAGTAGGAGCATGTGGTACGGGATTGTGGCCCCGGGGTGGGCATTACTGGTTGGTGTTTGGATAGTGTAGTTGGCACGAGGCCACGGCCCGATAGTGTAGTTGGTGCGAGGCCACGGCCCGCTAGTGTAGTTGGTGCGAGGCCACGGCCCGATAGAGCGTTTGGGTAGTGGAGTTGATTCGAGGCCACGGCCCGGTAGTGTAGTTGGTGCGAGGCCACGGCCCGATAGTGTAGGCGTGCAGAAATAGAGCTAGGCTTGGTTTGGTCAGGATACTCACCCCCCCTCCCCCTTAAGCCCTCTCTCCCAGCGAAATTATAAATATCTTGTAACTCGCTAGACCTGGTAAGACTGAGAGTTATACCCCGGCCAGTAGCTTCTTTACAAGTGGCGCCCGAGCAGGGACAAGATGCGTTTAGTGGTGTGGCATGTCGGCGGATTAAAGCCCGCAAGCATGCCCAAATAGGTTTTTTTTTTTAACAGTGTATTTTTAGTCGGTTATACCCTAGAGGGAAAGTACCCTAGCGGAGAACAAGAGAATGAGAATATCATATATGGGTGAAGTATAAAACTCGGGTATCAGGTAGTCCAGTATACCCCAGCGAACATTTTTATACCCTGTGTTAGGCAGAGGCAGACGGGCGACGTCGAGATCACGCTCGCACACGGGTGCAGAAACGCGCGGCGCAGTCGACGTCGGCGTCGAAGGGCCGTTAAGGCGTCGCGGCCGCGACTGTACAGTGGGACGAATTCAACTCACGCGCGGTGAAAAGTTGAATTCGTCAGTACAGTTGTCGAGGGCAGTGAGGATGGTCGCATTTTAAGATTGAATGCGAACGAAGTGAACAATAAGAACAGAACAAGCACCAAACGAATCAAATGAACGCGGGTTAAAGTGTAAAGAACGTCGAGAGAATTATTTTTTTTTATTTTTGTTAAGTGGCCAAAGATAAATAAAAATAAGTGGATAAAAATTAAATTTTTAAAAATAAAATTAATTTAGCAAAAGATATGGTGGAAAATAAAATAGGCGTCCGTTGGATTCACCAGCGACGCAAAGAGGAGCTAGTGGCGATCGCCCAGGAGTTCGGGCTGGAAAAGGAGGCGCGCGTGGAGGAGTTACGCAAGCGGCTGTCCACCTACGTGCAGGATGGCGGTCATTCAACTGAGATTTGGGCTCGGCTTGCCGAGCTGGAATCTCAGTACGCTCCGACCCCCTTGGGTTCTTAGAGGACCTCGAGGACCGCGCCATCACCTATGGCATTGCCCACGACCGAATGCCCAGGGCAATGAGCGAAGTGTTCTGCGATAGGGCTACTCGTTGGTTTCTGAGCAGTGCGCTAAGGGATGTGCCGTGGGCCATGTTTAGGAGGGGTTTCCTGGAGTTTTTCTTACCCCCTCGTTACTTCGAGAGGCTTGAGGACGATATCCGGTCCCGGAGGCAGCGCGTAGGCGAAGAGTTCAAGGAATATTTGATAGAGCTGAGGGCTCTTATGCATCACGCTAGATACGAGCCGGCACAAGAGCCGCTCCGGAATACAGGCTTTATGTGCGACGGCAAGACTTCTCTACCCTATCCCAGCTAACTCAACTGGCTGTAGAATACGAGACCGTCGTGAGGCAGAGGACGGAATACTAAGGAAGCCAACCCCTGAGCCCGGGTGTCTCGGGTTCGAATAGTGCAGAATGGGCGAGGACGGCGCTGTCCCCGGGGGGACATCTCACCCCGTTCCGATCTGTTCCCAGCGGATCCGGAACGACCGTTGTGGACAACAGGGTCTCAGCCCCACCCGCTGTAACTCACGCAGAGGGAAAGTACCCTATGCCACTATGCCCTATGCCTGTCACGATCGATACTGGAGCCACTCGTAGCTTCATGAGTGAAGACTGCGTCCGCAAGTGGACGACTCGGGGAAGAGAGTAGGAAATACAGGCACGCATCCGCCTGACAGATGGATCCACCCTAGAGGTGCAGAAAGCCTTGAGAGTAGACGTCAGCTTAGGGGGAAAAACAATCAGCATGACGATGCTCATCATGCAATGGGTGCAATGGGCACTACAATACGCTGCGGCGAGGCGGAACTGGTCCTAGAAGCAGTGACGACACCAGGCGTGGGGCCAGGAACGAGCGAGGAGCCGGAGGAAGGCCTCCCAGGTTATGAAAGGGGAGCACCTGCTCGGCTACAGAGAGAGTCGGAGGAAGGCCTCCCAGGTCATGAAAAGGGTGCACCTGCTCGGCACCCGATGGAAAAGGTCGTGAAAAAGGAAGTGAGGTCCGGTTCAGATCAAGAGCCTGAAGAGCCGAAGAAGCGGCACGAAGAGCCGCAAGGGCAGATCTACGCTGGTTGCGGAAGCGGCACGGCGGAAATGTGCCAGGGAAGGACAGAGTAGGAGCAATGGCCAGAATCCACACGGAAGCAGGGGGCCAGGAGCGGCTGCCAGAGTCGAGCGATCGTGGAGCTCTATCTGGAGTCGAAGTGGTACCTGGAGGGGGCGACAACGGCATCGGCAAG
>NW_026996733.1:0-1418 GCF_035044405.1 Drosophila montana
ATATTATGCTGAAGGACATGAAGAAGGCATTTCAGTTCGCCCACAAGGCATGCGAATTGAGTAACATGTACGCCTGTGCCAATCTTAGCCAGATGTATGCGCGTGGCGATGGCATCGAGAAGAACGAAAAGGAGGCGGAAAAGTATAGGAAGCTGGCCCTCGAAATGCAGGAGGAGGTCAAGAAGCAACAGGAGACGCTCAGTTTTAAACAGGGCGTCGGCATGCCAAACTGATTAACCTATACCTAAGTATTTATACATATATTGATAAAAATACATATATTTACATGTATATATACAAATACTATATATACATATATATAGTTTACTTTTCCTTTCCATGCTGCGCTCTTTCCTGTAGTTTTCCAAAATATACATCTTGTTCTTTATTTTTTCGTTTTGATTTACTTTTTGCCATTTTGTGACGCGTTTCTACAAACTCTTATGTTTCATAATTTCTTCCGATTACCTTTTAATACTTACAATCTATTTCCTATATCTAACTTAAGTGGGCTATATAATCATTAATACATATATGTATAAATTAGGATTTGAATAATAAGTCCTCGCGGATTATTTTGATAGAACTTTATTTTGATAATGATTTATAAAACACTAGGCCGACACGCCGTAGTGAGTGAGTTAAATTATACACGAAGTCGCTGGGCCGATGTGCCTCAGTGAAAGTCGAATTAAAAACTAAATTTACAAAAGATTGATCAAAAATACCTAAGCTATTGTGTGCTTTCACAACGGCCGCTAGAATGCTTAGCTTGCGCCTCGTGCGCTGCCGTCGTGCAAGAACATCCGGCCCAGAGCTATGTCAGCATCTGCGGCTGGTGTTATATTGCATTTTGCTGACCCCTGTTAGCTCGTAAGAACATCCGGCCCAGTGCTATATCAGCATCTGGAGCTGGTGTCGTTGGCCTCTGTTAACTTATATATATATACTAGCGGGCATAACCCGGCCTTGCCCGTGGCACGTTTGTTATAAAATCAATGTTTTTAAAAAGCTTTGAAAATGATTTTTAAACTGATCGGACGGGAATCAAACAACTTTTATGCAAATCGGACAAAACTTAAAATTCACCAAAAAAATCCTTGAGATGCATTTTCCACCGAAGGAGTTTCGATTTTGCGAAAAATGTGAAACACGTCTCAAATGATTTTTCCTATAGGTCTTTGTAAATAAATTTGAACACAAAACGTAATCCACCAAATCTTCGACCCCCATTTGCACCAAGAAGGGATGGATTTTTCAAAAAGTGTGAAACACCCCTCAAATGAATTTGAACATAGATCTTTGAAAATGAGTGTGGGGCCGATCGGATGGTAAACAAAAAACTTTCATACAACCGTTTTCCGCCAATTTACCACTGTTGCGGGTGGAATTTCCCAAATCGCTAAATACGTATTCAT
>NW_026996734.1:0-515 GCF_035044405.1 Drosophila montana
CTATTTTCATTGTCGAGTCGTTTGTTTTGATTCTCTTTGTTGTTGGTTCTTGTTGAAAATTTCTGAAGTTGTCATTGAATTTTGGGCATCGGCAGAAGTAGCTGCAGACAGCCGGGTGTTGGGTTTGCAATTTGTGTTTGCAACCTCGCAATCTTGCTTCCCATTTTTTGAAAAAGAGCTTTTGATCCAAAAGCCTCCTCTGTATATTTATTACTCTATGGGGTACGTGTACATATGTACTTATGCTGTTATCGGTTAACAGCTACAAAGAGAGGGAGAGTGTGTAGCTTGCATATGCCTGTGTTAGTGAGCATATATTTGTTGCTCATGAAATGCGCTCAGATGGAGCGTGGGATATGCAGCGTAAACATAAAAGGTCAGCTAGAGAGGCTAGTGAACCGCGCTGCGTAATATGAGTTAGAGCCAATGCATTCAAGTGGCTCTGGGCTTGTTTTATATAGAATTGTCATTGTATGCAACAAAGTGCCTCATACCTTATATTTGAATACAGGGTG
>NW_026996735.1:0-39572 GCF_035044405.1 Drosophila montana
TAAGGGCATATACGCACTACAATAGGCTGCCAATGACTCAGAGGTGGTGTCAGACAAAAGTCGAGACACAAGAACTTGCCTACGAGGGGAAACAACAGTTAACGTAGGAGCTGATGGGGCTGCAGGCAGAACAGTATTTGGTGGGGCCAAAGAGGTACCATGATTGTTTTTAACAATCTGGGCAAGATTGCGCGTAAATTTACCTTTGCGGCCAGGTGCTGAGGGGCTGAGGCAGTTTGGCTTACTGGGACAGGTTCAGGTACGGGGACTAATGGGACTACTGCAGGGGATAAAACTGTGGTAATATTTGGGCAGTCGCTCGGAAAAGGCGATAATGACAACATTGGAGATAAATCCAAGTTGCTATGCAGGGACAACAGAGGCATAGGTGTCTGGACAGACGGAGAGAGCAACTGCAAAAATTGAGGCTCCAACCGGCGATTGGTTGGAGACTCGAATTTGTATTTGCTAAGCAACTCACAACTCGAATCAAAACTACTCGAGAGCTGCTTAGCCACGTTATTTAGTTTTAAGAATTGATTTCTCACAGAATTATACATTCTGGAGAAATCAATTTGCTTGTCGACGCATTTTATTCTCACACAGCCAGCAATTGACAAATTGCGGCAATGCAGAATCATCAGCCTGCTTGAACGGGCAAGGTTTCTTACAGCAACCCATAATTACTACCAGCGTTAAAAGATAAGCAGAAGTTGCGAGAGCGCAGAGCGAAACGAAGCACGGTGCACAAAAATAGAGCAAGTAAACGCTCAAAAAATAACTATTCGTACACAAACAAATTGTTTGGAGCGAAAGCAACAGCAAAAATTTGCGAGATTGCAATATGCAGCAAGATGTACAAGATGAAATATGCAGCAGCGAACTCACGTACAAACAATTGTATGCACAGGAGAGCACCAAAGCAAAAGAATCAATACGGAGCTGACACCCTGTTTAATAAATGCAATAATTAACAGACCTACGCCGCACAACAGATAACACTTTGCACAAGATATAAAAACATTTTAAATGAAGCCCAAAAATGCAAAATTTAGAAATAAAAGCAGGATTTAAGCGCAAAAATATATAAAAATCTTGGTGCACAAGTAAAATAAGTCAATCACTCTCAACCGCGAACTCTCTCCTGAGAGTGAAGCACTCCCATTCGCTGCTGATGCCCTTGGTGACTGGATGGCTTTAATTATTTCCATCAGATTCCGGTTGTGTGCTTCTAGCGCTGCAAGATACTGATCAGAGCTATGATCTTTAGGCGAAGCAGATCCCACTTCGGACGTCGGAGTATAGATATGGATATCCATCGTAGTTGCGATTTAATAGCACAGTAAGAATTAATTCTCAAACTTCCTTAGTTCCATTTCACCAATCAATTAATCACTCAAAATAGTGCAACTATTGTTCTCTCCGTTACTCTTCTTCAGTCAGCGCTCGACGATCAGACTTCACTCAGCAGCAGAGTCTCTCTCTGTCTATGCTATGCTTACACTCAATTCTTGGAAACAGACATAGCGAGTTATAACGCCATATGTCGCCATAAAAATATGTACGCGCATATCTACATTGGCATACAGTAAACCATCTACGACATATATATATCAAGTATCTTTCACCTCCCCCTACCACCACAAAGCTTTAAATTAAGTTAATAAACCAACATGTATTGCGGACCAATTTAAGCCACAATTTAAATGCAATTGACTTTTTGGATATATACAAATATTTAATGCACAATAAGATATACTTTCTAAAATTTTATTAAGATCGTTTAAGAAACACAAAAGTTATGTGTTTTGGCTGCCTACTTGTCAGCGACATCTAGCGCGAGTTGCAAGCATTTCTGTATACATGTACACACATTCATGCCCGTCTTCTTTGAATTCTATCAACAGCATTGCAATTGAGATTGTATTGTTTTCTGTGCTGCTATATTAATCCATTTTTTTCTCACTGATACTAAATTCTTGGTGAGGCTGTTGAGTAGGGGTGGTGGCAAGAAGCGTGGCCTGAACCCACAAGAAATGGCTAAAAGCAAGCAATAAATCAGACATTTTAAAATCAATTGTCCTTTTGAGAAAACACAAATTTTCCATAGGACAATAAGCTCTACTGAAAATTTCATCAAGATCGGTGTCTGGCTACGCTGCCACAACAGCTGGAGCGACCTCGCCACTGATAAAAGCAGCA
The DNA here is from genome assembly GCF_035044405.1 of Drosophila montana. Taxonomy (NCBI): domain Eukaryota; kingdom Metazoa; phylum Arthropoda; class Insecta; order Diptera; family Drosophilidae; genus Drosophila; species Drosophila montana. Next base: position 2,203 of record NW_026996735.1, read on the forward strand.
TCGTCTTCTTATCTTGTAATACTTGCTCTGCGAAGCAACTGCTGAAATTTCGCACTTAAGATTATTTACATTAAGCTGGCGCTCTTCGCTGTAACGATCATTTATTACCCTAACATTACCTTTTGAGAAGGCCTCGATGCTGTGCGTCGAGTCTAGTTAAGTTCGTTCGCTTCGTGCATTTGGTACGCATCGTCTTATTGCATTATAAAAACATATTAATTTGTCGCAATTGTCGCTTCGCTTAAATAGGCACGTACCAATTCGGATTCGCTTGCCCACATAAAACAATTGTTCTTAAATAATAAACACAGACCAATTCGTGTCTGTCTGCTATATATAAATAGCATATTTATATAAAAATATATAAATAAATTGGAACACAAGAAATAAAAGAAAGTTATTTACTTCTATTTGTGAAAGCTATTGAAAAGGCTCTATAGCGCAACATTCTGGTGACCCCGACGTGAATTTTTATACCCTGAACCCATTGAAAATGGGTAAAAAGGGTATAATATATTTGTGCAAATGTATGTAACAGCCAGATGGAGGTATCTCCGACTCCATAAAGTATATATGTATATTCTTGATCAGCATCAACAGCCGAACGCAGGGATCTCAGTACCTATAAGAGCTAGAGACTCGAAATTTTAGCTGTAGGTGCTCTAGTCCATGCGCAGATCGTTTCAGATATTCTATAACTTGCTCCGTTTCCAATTAATCGATAAGAACCGATATCGAAATCCTGTTTTTTGAGCAATTTTGGTAAATAATTATAGCTAGAGTCACCAAACTTGACATGTAGCCTCTAGAATAGTATATATATATAAAGTTTCTTTCATTTTATACCTATCGCCACCTCTCCGATAGGTAATCGATAAAAATCCAGTTTTTTGAGCAATTTTGGTAAATAATAAAAGCTAGTCTCCGAACTTGAAATGTAGCTTCTAGAATAGTTTATATATATCAAGTATCTGTAATTTTATAGCTATCGCCACCTCCCCGTTACCACCACACAGCTATAAATCAAGTAAGTAAACCATCTTGCAATTGGCATTTTGAGAACACACGAACATTTTATAGTACCTACTGAAAATTTCATTAAGATCGGTTAAGAAACACTAAAGAAAATGTGTTTTGGCCTGCAAACTCCTGCAGCAGCAAGCTCAAGCTCCAAGAATTTCTGTGCGTGTGTTCATGAGCGTCTCCTTTGTATTGTTTTCTGTGGTGCTATTCGTTTAATTCGTGTTTTTCTCACTAAGACTTAATTATTGGTGTTGCTAATGAGTAGAGGCGGCGGAATGTAGCGCTGCCAGTTACGAGTTCGAACCCTGTCGAAGTAACTATTTATTTTTTTTGGCTGGTGTGGCTGTAATGCGCAAGTAATGCGGTTAGTTGCGAGTTGAAACCCTGCAAAGGGAACTTTTTTTTTTTAATTTATCTTTATTACTACTAAAGCAAACAAGCGCGTAGCGCGATCTGCATTTGGTGTATATAAGAATAATAAGGTTCAGGCTATCCCCTAGTCGGGATCTCCCGACTAGAACCTCTTACTTGCTTGTTGTTACATTATTGCTTGACATTAAAGCAACAAACTTAAAAGATCAGCAACCTGACATTTCGTTTTGTGCGGCTTATATACACATAAGCAATCGCCGTCGCTTTGCTTATTCTCTCGGTCGCTCAAAGTCTTTTAATCTTTCGTGCGTAACTTATGTACAAGCTATTGCCGTTGCTTCGTTACATAGCTTGACACTTACGATCGCCGAAGTTCTTACAGCTATTGTTTTTGAGCGGTTTACATGTACAAGCGATTACCGTTGTTAGGTACTCAGCTTGTTTCGCACACACTTTCTATCAACGCTTCTAATGGCAACAGAAAATGCCTCTAGTGCAGTGCCCTCTGCAAACAGGGTGACTTTTCTGAAACCCAAAACCGTTTAAATTTACGAAAGTTTGCAAACACTTCAAAATGCTCTAAGTAATTCGACACTTAGTGCAATTGATGAGTGCGGTCATAGTGTTAGGCTGAAGCAAATCGAGCGGCTTCAGGCCTCGTTCGATATTACTCACACCAGCCTCGAAGAACTAGACTTTAATGAGATTGGTAGCCAATTGCGTGAGGACTTCGACGAGTTAGCAATTTCTATGGAAATTTCGGTTCGGAGTGAAATCGCGAATGATTGAAATCAATATTGCCCTGCTCAACATTTCGCGACCAATCTGTGCTGCCCGCGCAGACAGTTAGAGGTAAGGCACCGCCGGCATTACTCTCACTAAAGTTACCTACGTTCAGAAGTGGTTACACAGAATGGGCCGACTTTTATTCTAGTTCACAACCGTCATAGAAAATCATCCTGATCATCATCCAGATATCGATGGCTGCAGCATCTTCGATCACATTGCTTTGTATATGTTCTCCATTTCCTTGGCTAATATATCTACTGGCAGCATGCCTGCCAATACTGTGGCCGCCTCGTCCGACACCGTCCGGAATCCAGAAGTGCGGAGTACGCTTAGCCTGTAGGGGACTGTCATCTTCCTTCTGAGGCCTTTCTGGCTTGCAACTGCTGATGCCCATATCGATGCAGTATAGAGCAGCACGGGGGCTACAACTCTCGCGAGGAGTAGGCGTCTACCTGCTCTAGGTCCTCCTATGTTGGGTAGCATCCCCGAAAGGGCCGCCTGCATTTTGGCCGCTTTCTGGCTAACATAGTCTACGTGAGGTCGAAAGCTAAGCCGTAGTCTCGATACTAACGCTATGTACCTGAAATCTAGCAAACTCAACTATTTTGCGGCTTGTGAAAAGCACAGCCTCTGTTTTATGGCCTGCCAGCTCCAGGCGAACGCCACGCATCCAGATGCCACGTTCGTTATGGCTTCATTCGCTGCCCCTTCTACTTCTTGTATTTCTTTGCCTACCACTACTAGAGCCAGATCATCTGCGAATCCTATGATTCTGCATTCCTGGGGCAATTGTACTCTGAGCACCTCGTCGTACATTATGTTCTACAGGAGTGGTCCCAAGACCGGGAGCCCTGCTAAGACCATGTAACTCCTAGTACCTTCTCCCGTTTCATAACTCAAGACTCGATCGGACAAGTAGTTGGATATTATACGGAAAAGCGAGGACGGTATCCCTATTCGGTCTAAGGCGTCCAGTATGCAAGACCAGTTTGCTGAGTTAAAGACATTGCGGATGTCGAACGTAAACACCGCGCAATACTCCTTGTCTCCCCACTTCCATCGGGTACCCTCTATTGCTTTAGTACCAATATCGACCACTGCCTTAATTGCGTCGACCGTAGAATTGCCTTACCAAATCCGTATTGCTGTTTGGACAGGGCCTCTCTCTTCAACAACACTCGGCGAAGGCGTCGGGTTTCGTCAGCATGGCTAACTTTAGCTCCTAGTTTGGCACCCCATCTGGTCCTGGAGCATTTTTGTCGTCTAGCTTCTTGCTTGCTTTAGTAGCAATATCGACCACTGCCTTAATTGCCTTACGAAATCCGTATTGCTGTTTGGACAGGGCCTCTTTCTCTTCAACCACCCTTATTAGTCGGTTGTACACGATCCTCTCCAGAACCTTTCCCGCCGTGTCCAGTAGGCAGATTGGCCTGTATCCCGAGGGTTCCTCTATTGGCTTATCCCCTTTCGGTAGGAGGATTAATTTCTGTCGCTTCCATCTCTTGGGAAATACACCGTCTTGCAGACATCTATTGTATGTCTCGGCGAAGGCGTCGGGTTTCGTCAGCATGGCTAACTTTAGCGCCTTGTTTTGCACCCCATCTGGTCCTGGAGCCTTTTTGTCGTCTAGATTCTTTCTTGCCACTACCACTTCGTCTGTCGTCACCTGCTGCACAAGTTCCGTGCTGCGTAAGCAGTTGACGACCTCCAATCTTGGGTGTTGGGGGAACAGTGCCTCAACTATTGTGGCAAGTGCAGTAGGGCAGGTCATACGGGTTGTTCCCTAGCTGCGTATCTTCTTCGTGACGACCTTATAGGTCGTGCCCCCAGGCTTACATTAGCCTCGTCGCATATTTGCTGGAAGCAGCTGGATTTGCTTTGTTTAATACTTCTTTTGAGGTCTCGCTTGGCTGCCCGCACGTCTTCTAGCATAGGTGCAAAGTCTGGGCGGCCTCGGGCTCGTTGGGAGCGTCTTCTACCGCTTAGGCAGTCCTTCCTTAGGTCGATGCATTCGTGCAGATTGTGCAGCTGCATGCGATCGACTTTGTATGTACAAACTAATTGTAACGGTGCACTTCCAGTATATGAAGCGAGCGATGCTACAAAAAAAATGCGAGACCCAGTAGGACTTAGTGACAACAGATATTTTCACTTCGCACAGTAACATTCCCCATCCCGTAATTCACGAACGTCCGTGCAGTGTGTTACCAACTTTAATATCAAGCTTAGCTAGCTTGGCGGCGGGGCAAGTAATAATTCCTGGCCATCCTTTCAACGGTGCACGTCTACGACCACTCCTCTTGTCCAACAATTTCGCTTGGCACCGTCGTCCACTATTATAACGATATCATCGACTGATATTGATTCGAGCGGCGGTTGAAACCACTTAGTACGTCTGGTGAGTATAGGCAGAAACTCAACCATATCTTCCGAAATTGGTTGCCAATTGACTGGCGACTCTGCAGCCTCGTGCCAAGCTAGCTCCGTCTTGCTCCCGTACGCCTCTCTCACGCAATCCGCTTGACTCAGATGACTCCAAGGGAACATAAGTGAGCGGCCTTGAGTTGAGCACACTTTCTACGTCAGCCAATGCTGCTCGTAGCACCTCCTCTCGTAGCCCAGAGTGCGTCAGAATCTCCTGACAGTGTTGACTTTGTAGAGCGCATTCGTTCCCACGATCCTCCCATGTGGGGTGATCCTGGCGGGATAAAGGTGAACTCGAGTTCTGGGTACTGTCGCTCGATCAGCGCCGGTGATATACGTTCAATTTCATCTTTTAATATTCTGCTAGCGCTTCTGAAATTTGTGCCATTGTCCGACAGCATGCGGCGGAGGCAGCCGCGTCTGGCCACGAACGACTTCAGAACTCATAGGAATGAGTCAGTTGAGAGCGACGTAGCTATATCTAGGTGAACGGCGCGCACCGTGAGGCATGTAAATAGCACGCCCCAGCGCTTCTCGCGACGCCGTCCAACGACAATGTCGTAGGGACCAAAGTAATCCACTCCAGCATATGTGAACGGTGGAGTATTGGACGATAATCGCTCGATTGGCAGATCGCCCATCTCTGGTGCTTTTGGGCGGGCGCGTCGTATGCGGCACGCTGGGCAGGTATTGGAGACTTCTCTCACAAAAGCTCGTAAGCCACAAACCCAGTACCGCTGACGCAGTTCATTTACGACGATTTCGTTGTGAAGGTGATGATATCTGCGGTGATAAAACTCAACCAGCAGATAAGTCAATCGATGTCGTCTGGGCAGAATTATTGGACGTTTTACGCGGACTTCAACTCCTTCTATATTGTCTATCTGTCCCTTAATTTATTTATTTATTTATATGTGGTCGACAAAATTACACACAATTATTCAACACATTATAATTACAATTAGAAAAATTAAATGCTAAAAGCCTAGATAGAGAACACAAATTTCAAATAGCATCACCGACCGATGGAGGTGTTTTATTTGCCAGTCCGGCCAGCTGGGCCCCTTTTCACAGCTAATTTTTTCAGTGACGCTATTAGAGCCTACATCTAAGAAGAAGGGTGTAAGTAGGAAAAAGTGTTCTTAAGTAAAATTAAAAATAATGTTAATTTGCTATAATATTTAAGAATATACCTTAAATAGGAGAAAAGAAAGGAGGAAGATTGTTAATAAAGTATAGAACTGTATGCTAGAGATACAGAGTGTTAAGTAGATAGAATAAAGAGATAGTATTGGGAAAGTAATGGAAAATCACCGACCCGGTGGGGAAAAATTTACAGCCAGTCCGGCTAGCCATGCCCCTGCTCATAGCTGGGAATGGTCAGTGACTTCCCGAAGGTATACTGAATGCAACGATTTTATTATGGGTAGAGAAAGTTCGGTAGAGAAAACGTGATGCAAACTATTGTAATTTTTACATAGCACGCGAAAAGAATTGTGCATAGCGTAGTCTGTTGTGCACGTAGATAGGAATAAGTGGCGGTAATTTCTAGCCGGAACAGAGAACTGAAGACGCCCTAACAGAAAAGGAGAATCTATATCGCCAACAACCAACTTATGTAGAAAGACAACACCGAGAATTGTCCTACGGTTGGTCAACGACGGAAGATTAAGAAGAAGAAGCCTGCTGGAATAGGATGGCAACCGAAGATTAGGGTCCCAATTTAAACCTCGTAAGGCAAAAAGCAGAAATTGCTTCTGAACAGATTCAATACGATCCTGGATATTGTTATACTGCGGAGACCAGATGCAAGAGCAGTATTCAAGGATAGGGCGAACAAGAGAGATGTACAGAAGTTTCGTTATAAAAGGATCGTTAAACTCTTTAGACCATCGTTTAATGAATACAATTACACCTTTTGCCTCATTAACGATGGTATCTATGTGAAGATTGAAACAGAGTTTAGAATCAAAAAGAACGCCTAAATCCTTAACTGTTAGTATACGTTGCAATGGGGTATTGTCGATTGTATAACTGACTAGATAAGGTGTAGTACGATTAAATGTCATAAACATACACTTTGAACAATTCAGATGCAATTGATTGGCCGAGCACCAAAGTTGCATAGCGTTCAAATCGTCTTGAAGACGAGAATGATGTAGGGGATTGGTGTATGATAGAATAAGTTTCACGTCGTCCGCATACATGAGTACACGGGCATGGGATATTACAGAGGGAAGATCATTTATAAAAAGAGTAACGAGTAAAGGTCCAAGATGACTACATTGAGGAACACCAGAAGTAACGTGAACCTGTTTAGAGGCAGTCAGCCTCAGCATTACTCTTTGGGTCCTACCTTTTAAAAAAGAACTCCAAAACAAAAGAGACGGAGGGAAACCTATTCGGTCAAGTTTAAAGAGTAAAATGGCATGTGGCAAGTCAGTATAAATGACATCAGTTTGCATTTTCGAAAGGAAAGCATCATTTACCAAGGAAGTAAACTCAAGCAAATTTGTCGTAGTTGACCGATTCTTTACGAATCCCGGTGAACATGGGAAACAACTGATTTGCAGAAATGCTGCAAATTCGAAGTGATTATTTTTTCAAATAATTTAGGAATAGCGGACAGTTTTGCAATGCCCCTGTAATTTTGTAAATCAGACCCCACCTTTCTTGTGGAGGAATGATATAATATTCTTTCCAAAGAGATGGAAAGACAGAAGATTCAAGGGATAGATTAAAAAGCTTTAGCAATGGATAAACAAGGAAAGAACTACACTCCTTGAGTAGACAACTAGGGATATTGTCAGGCCCAGGAGAGCAAGAAGATTCTAAAGAATTTAAAGCTAAAAGGAGAGAGGAGAACTAGAGGAAGTAATAGTATAAGGGTAAGAATTATTATTAGGACAGACTGAAGAGTAAGTTGATTGAAAAAAATTAGCAAATAGGTTAGCAGAATCAGAGTCATTGCTAGCTTTATCCATCCTGAGAGAAAAAGAAGAAGGCAAACTTGAAGATTTACGCTTCAAGCTTACAAATTTGTAAAACTATCTTGGATTTAGGGCAAATTGCCTTTTGCAACGAGTAAGATAATTCTCATAGCATTGAGAAAAACCATAAGAAGAAAGAAGTTCGACTTGGCTATGAAATATTTAGCCTAGTCTGTACACAAACCAGACTTATTAAACTTTTTAAAATATTTAGATTTTATATTGGTGGCTTTGAAGAAGTAGTCGAAGGAATTGACTGGGGAATACACTTATCTAAGAGGGAGTTTAGGGTGTTATAAAAAAAGTTAATAGCAGTATTCATGTCACCCGAGTCTTATAAGAAAGACCAATCGGTTGCATAAATAAGTTGATTCAGCAATGAATAATTTCCTTTGCGAAAGCACCGGCGGGGCTTATTGGCTGATGAGCACGAAATGAGAGGATTACAATTGAACATTGCAACCTCTAAAGTAGGATGATATACATCCTCAGGAAGAGATAAAAGAGGGGACCTAGACACATTAGAAATAAGGTAGTCGTTAACAAATACAAGGTCAAGCATGCAATCTATAAAGTCATGCTGTGCTGAGGGCACTAAATAATTTTCGGCAGTGAAAAGTGACCAAGAGATGTTTGGCAAATTAAAATCACCCAACACAATAAATAGGTCATTATTACGCACGTGTGAAGATATATTGACAAAACTTGACCAAAGTTTTACATTTATGTAAAATCGTATTCACATCAGACTACTATATCATATAGCTGCCATAGGAACGATGGGTCGAAAATGGGGTTCCATTATGAAAAACTTGTATTATTGCGATATCTCGGCCAAGCTCGGCATTTATTAGTGTTACAATATATATATCCTCTTATATATATAAACCTATCATTTAGCTTCATTAGGAACGAGCGGTCGAAAATTAAAATATTGCTTAAAATATTGTATGGAAAACTTCTTTGTTTTTCAAGATATATTCACCAAATTTGGCATTTAAGGGTTTCACTATGCTCCCTACGCATATACAAAATTGTATCTACATTGGAAGGTTATATCATCTAAGCAAAATCTTATCAGCATCGGACCACTATATCATATATCTGCAATAGGAGCGTTCGGTCAAAAATGATTTTCTGGCATGGAAAGCTTTTTGTTTTTTATGATATCTTAACCATCTCGGCATTACCTTTTTTCTCTAAGCTGAACAATTATGTACTGTTCGAAAAGGCTACCCCCTCGGTTGTATCTGCGCGCTTGAAGATAAGCGGCTTTGTGGCCAAGCGTGCTCAGAAAAGGGTCTGATTAAGCAGGTCGTGCCATATCATTCCCAGGTCATATAAACACGTGCCACCAAGGGAACTTGATTGATTTTTTTGGAGAGTACCAATGCTCTGCTATGTGTAGTAGAATTTTGAATAAACTTTCTTTTTTGATATAAGGATTGCTTTTCCTGTGCTTCTTAGATTCGAGCAAAACATTATGAGAAAACGTTCAGTCTGCAAGGGTATTAACTCTTCGACGTGACGATAGCCCTTCTTTCTAATTTTTTAATTCAGGCTATAGTATATATGTATGCAAGTTATCAAAAGAGAAGCATAGATGCCCCAGGGATATTGTAGTAATAAGTTCCAATTTGTTGATGTTGTTTCATACATTGGAGCTTCTGCTCCAATTGTAAACTTTATTAATTGACTCTTCGGGTTTGAATAATTCGTATAATCTATTCTTAGGTGCTACTTAGCTAAGACCGCGCGAACTGCGCTGCCAGCGACGCCGGCAGCGGAGCGGGTATATTATATACTTATATATGTATGCAGCATTGAGAGCCGCGCTGAGAGAGAGTATGTTATGTGCACTTATGTATTGTAGTGCGCAGCCGGCTAGCATGGGAACGCTGACGCTGCGTTGTTGCCTACACACATATATGTGTGGTCATATTACATATGTATGCACTTGAAGTTTGCATATGTAAACACTGCAACAAAGTGTTACAGTGTGACAGTTTTATATATTTTAAATACAGTGCTTACTCTATATGTGCGCATATCACATCTCCCTCCTTTTGAAAAATAACGTAATATTATGAAGTTATTTTATATATTATATCATTAAATGTGTATATATTTAGAATCAAAAATTTTTTTTTCGTTTTGCGAATATATTATTTAAAAGGGTTTAAGTTTTTTTTTTTTGTTTGTTTATTTTTGATATTTGAATAAAAGAACATTGAAGAACATAAATGTTTTATCTAAAATTGTTATATTTATATGGTTATAAAGTATAGAATATAAATATAATTTTTTTTTGTGTTTGTATGGCCATACTACAAAAATGATTATGTATTACAAATTTTTAACCTATCCTTATGTACTTTTTGTTTTTTATTTTTAGTATATGATATTACTATATTATCTCTATCCTCTATACCAGTTCCAATATAATTAAAATCTAGCTTATGATCTGTTTCGTTTCTTAGTAAGACTCTCCTATTGATATTCCTATGTCATTTACTTTCGAAGCGTATAACTGTTTATTCTTTCTTTTATTTTCTTCGATCATTAATCTTGCTCTTTTATATGCTACTTCTAATCAATATTTTCTTTCTTTAGCATAGTCTTCTATATTGTATATTGAATTAAAATACGATGGCAAATTACTTTGTTTGCTGAAAACTAACTCATATGGACAGTAGTTATGTGCCATAGAGGGAGTCGTGTTGAAACATCTGGTGGTGGTGTGCTGTAGACGTTAAATTGTCTATCTTTAAGTATTTGCACAGGTCATTAATAATAAAATTTTTATATTCAGTTCCCATGTCCGAAATGAACGTCTTCATTGGACCAAACTTCAGTATAAAAGATTCAAATATTTCTTTTGCAACTGTATTAGCGGATTTGTATGGTACTGGAATAGCTACAAGATATTTTGTTAAATCCCATATCATTGTAATTGCATATTTGTTTCCATTTTCGGAGTTTGGTAGTGGACCTATAGTGTCCACTATCACTCTTTCGAACGCATTTATCGGCGTTTCTGTAATGGTCAGAGGTGTTTTTGTGTGTGTCGTTGTTTTCGACTTTTGGCATATAGGACATCTACGTATATATTTGGTTATATGATGTGTCATATTTTTCCAGTAGTAGTGTCTTTTTATTTATAAATGCCAGTTTGACCTCCTTGTATTGGATCGTCATGATATGTAAACAGTATCGCTTCTTGATCTTTTTCATTTTTTATTGTGGTCACCGGCTTGAGTAGCGCTACTCGTAATGATTTTAATATTTTGTTGCCCATATTTTTGAAAGATTCAATTGAAATTAATTCAAATATCTTTTCACTCGGTGCCAGTTTGAGTTGGCTGATTTCATGTATACCGGCTTCTTTTTTTTAAGCCTTTGGAAAAACTGACCTAAGTCAAATGTTCCATTGGTGTACAGATCGCTAACATCAATTCTTCCTATAAATTTTCTTCCATGTTTGAAGAAACATATATTATTTAATATAAGCAAGGCCACTTCTTTTCGTACTTCGTCATTACAAATGACTTCATATACGTTGGGCTTAGAAGCGTTGTCAAGAGTTTGCATAGGCAAATCTACTTGATCTTTTCCTGCGCAGGAGTTTTTCTGTTTACTTTGGTGCCTGGTAGTGACTTACAGGACTTTAACTTGTAAGTCTTTGAGTTCTTTGATGGTTATTCTTGATAACGCATCAGCTACATAGTTATCTTTACCCTTTAGATACTCTACTGTGAAATCGTATTCTAATTCGAGCCGCATACGTGATAACTTTGATCAAGGATTGACCATTGAAAACAAATATGTGAATGGTCTGTGATCTGCTCGGACTGTAAAATGTTTGCCATAAACATATGGTCGAAAATGTGTAATTGCCCAGTGTATTGCTGCTAATTCTTGTTCTGTTGTACTTTTATTACTTTCTCCCTTAGTAAATGAACGTGATGCATAAGCAATTGGGAGTTGGAGCCCATTATGGTTTTGAGTTAAAACCGCTCCACAAGCTTGCTTACTTGCATCAGTTATTATGCAAAATTCTTTGCCGAAATTTGGGTATTGTAATAGAATTGGGGTTATTAGTGCCGATTTGAGATGTTCGAAGGCATGCTAGCAGTCGGCTGTCGACGAGAATAGTCGGCAAAATTTTTTATAAAACGTCTGTGATAATTGCAGAAGGCAACAAATCTTCGAGCGCTGTCCGCATCGTGTGGGACTGGATAATTTTTAATGACGTCGTATTTTTTGACGTCTGGCAAGATTCCTTTATCGGTGCATTTGTGTCCCAGAAATGTGACTTCATGCATAAAAAATGAACAGTTTTTAAGCATATGTTTTTCGGAACAACCTATAACTATTAGATCATCCATGTAAAGGAATCCTTGAGAAGGTTCGAGTCCAGAGAATGCAATAATCATCATTCTCTGAAATGAATTTGGCGCTATTTTTAAACCAAAAGGTAATCGCGTAAAGGGACAATTTTGTCGGAGATTAATTTGCCTACTTGTTTTTGAATTTCTTCTACCTGACTATGCGGGCTTTGATAGTTTTTAATATAAATTGGTTCAGTAGCCTTCAATCTCAATGTTTGTTTATAAAAATTATTTGTTGTTATTGATTCGGTTTCAAGTCCGAATACATCACTATACTTGGTGCATAGTTCTATTAATTGTGGTCTAAATTGTTTTGGAAAGTTTTTATTTAATTGAGCTATTACTGTGTTTTTTCTGTTTTCTGGAGTAGTTTGAAATACGTCGTAGTTCGAAAGTGGTTCATAGCTCAGATTTTTTATATTAATTAATTGATCTTTATTGGTTGTATTAAGAAATCGGATAAATGTATTCTTTTGTGTTGCAACTGTGTTTGAAACGTAAATACCAGGTTTAATTTCCTGATTTGTGATTAATATATTATATTCACTTGAAGTTAGTTGAACATTTCGGACGACTTCTGATCGTGCTGGTAGAAGTATTGAATTGTTACCAGAACTGAATGTTATTGGAACATAAATTTGGACATTTATATTGTTTGGTCTTATTATGAACCAATCTTCGGACATTTCTAGGTCTATTTTGCAATTAAGACCTTTAATGAAATCTATGCCTATTATTCCGTCACACGGTGAGGAATTATGTATTTGTCTGCTTGTAGCTCAATTGGGGCGAGGCCTTTGGATTTTATGATTCCTTGACCTATACCTTGAATGTCTATAGTGTTATTCAACTGGATATCGTTGAAGACATCAGAATCTTCTTTTAAAATTGAGATATCTGCACCTGTGTCTATTAAAAATACCAGTTTCTTTCCTGATTCTACATTATAAAAAGAGACAAAAATATTGAGATTGAAGTTTATCGAATGCACTTTTATTAATTCTGTGTGGTTTGCCGAATTATTTTGGGCTACCCTAACATTGTTTCTGTTGTTATTGTTATTATGATTATAACCTCTAGATCCTCCACGGCCTCTGTTATTATTATTATTACCACCGCGGTTGTTATTACCGCCGCGGTAGTAGCCACGGCCGTATGATTAAGGGGATTATTGTATGATAAAATAAATTTCACATCGTCCGCATACATAAGTACACGGGCATGTGATATAGCCGAGGGGAGATCATTTATGAAAAGGGTAAAGAGTAAAGATCCAAGATGACTACCTTGACGAACACCAGAAGTAACGTGAACCTGTTTTGAGGTAGTCAGCCTCAGCATTACTCTTTGGATCCTACCTTTTAAATAAGAACTAATCCAAAGCAAAAGAGACGGAGGGAAACCTAATCGGTCAAGTTTAAAGAGTAAAAGATCATGGTGCACAGAGTCAAACGCCTTACTGAAGTCAGTGTAAATGACGTCGTTTGCATTTAACAAAGGAATGGCATTTAACACGCCACCACCTTGAGTCAGCCGATCATTTCTATGCAAAATAAAATTATTCGAAAAAACCTCAAAATCAGATATGGTTGAATTTAACCATGTTTCTGAAAATGCGATTATATCCGAATCGAAGGAAGTGCTGGCCATGAAAAGATTTTTAAGTTTTGAAATGAGATCTCTGACATTCTGATAGTGAATAAAGACTTGGTCAGAAGAAGAAGTTAGTTTTTTGGGGCAGAAATGGAACCCTGTATTGAAGGGACTGGAAAGGTGACAGGCTGGTTACGCTTTTTTGGCTTGAACTCGTGGACAATCATATGTGGAGGCCAAAATTTGGTATCACAAATGATTGGGAACATATCATGTGAAACATTTATTTTGAAAGATGATATTTCACGAGGAGTTGACAAATTAAATTTGGTAATTGACACGCAAGCAGAAGATTTGCTAGCAATATAGGCTGCCAATGACTCAGAGGTGGTGTCAGATTAAAGTCGAGACACAAAAACTTGCCTACGAGGGGCAACAACAGTTAACGTAGGAGCTGAAGGGGCTGGAGGGAGAACAGGATTTGGTGGGGCCATAGAGGCACCATGATTGTTTTTAACAATCTGGGCAAGATTGCGCGCAAATTTACCTTTGCGGCCAGGTGCTGAGGCAGTTTGGCTTACTGGGACAGGTTCAGGTACGGGGTCTAACGGGACTATTACAGGGCATAAGACTGGGGTAATATTTGGGCAGTCGCTCCCAGAAGGCGATAATGACAACATTGGAGATGAATCCAAGTTGCTCGGCAGGGACAACAGAGGCAAAGGTGTCTGGACAGACGGAGAGGGCAACTGCAAAAATTGAGGCCTAACCGGCGATTGGTTGGAGACTCGAATTTATATTTGCTAAGCAACTCACAGCTCGAATCAAAACTACTCGAGAGCTGCTTAGCCACGCTATTTAGTTTTAAGAATTGATTTCTCATAGACTTATACATTCTGGAGAAATGAATTTGCTTATCGATGCATTCTGGGCACGACCAACGCAAGCCGACGCAGCCCTTCTTGGCAAATTGCAGCGATCTTGTCGCAATCACGCCCCACATTTAGCATGCATTATATTCTCACACAGCCAGCAATTAACAAATTGCGGCAATGCAGAATCATCAGCCTGCTTGAACGTGCAAGGTTTCTTACAGCACGACAGATTTACTACCAGAGTTAAAAGAATAAGCAAAAGTTGCGAGAGCGCAGAGCAAAACGAAACACGGGTCACAAGAATAGAGCAAGTAAACGCTCTAAAAATAACTATTCGTACACACACAAATTGTTTGGAGCGAAAAGCAACAGCAAAAATTTGCGAGAGCGCGATGCATAAGAATACAAGTGTTGGCACAGGGGAGCACCAAAGCAAAAGAATCAAAACAGGCAATAACAACAATACGGAACTGACGCCTTGTTTAATAAATGAAATAATTAACAGACTTACGCTGCACAACAGATAACACTTTGCACAAGTTATAAAAGCTTTTTAAATAAAGCACAAAAAATGCAAAATTTGGAAATAAAAAGCAGAGGGGCTAAGCGCAAAATATATAAAAATCTTGGAGCACAAGTAAAACACGTCAATCACTCTCAACTGAGAACTCTCTCCTGCCCGAGTCATCTGTTTAGAGGAGCACTTAAACAGCAGGCTTTTGCGATAGGTTATGCGGCGCCCCGACTTTAAGCAGGTAATCTCACTATGAAACTCCTCTTCTTGGCATATCCTGATAAAAATCACATACAATTCTTTGCTTCGTTTAAGGAACAGCGTCTTCTGCAGATCCAGACCCCCGTCCGTCCAAATCCAGCACGCATATTTAACGGCTCTCAATTTTTCTAGCTTGCTGAAACGCTGCACAACCGGCAGGATGCATCTCCGGGACGACGTGTGATTGGGTGGTTCTTCAGCATTGTACTACATGTTTATTGCAGGGCCTATTTCCGTGTGTGGCCACTGCGATTCTTCTAGATACAAAAATGGTGGTCCATTGAACCACCTGGTTGAGCCATTAATTTCAGGCGCTTGAGTCTATGTCGTCCCATCGTCTGCCAAGTTTTGAGCCGATGAGACCCAGCGCCAGCTGTCCACATCTGATTCTTTTAGAATCTCTACGATCCGAAGCGCTACGAATTGCTGGAACTTTCGAGCATCGGAACGGGTCCAGTAGGCCACATCCTTTGAATCTGTCCAGAATGTTCGTCTATGTATGCGTACCGACAATTCCATTTGGATACATTTGGCCACTCTCAGACCTAAGACCGCGGCCATCAGTTCCATGCGAGGTATGGACACAGGCGTCAAGGGTGCTACTCTCGTTTTCGAGGCGGCCCAACTGCAATGTACATGGCCATCAAGTTCAGCCCGCAAAAATACAACTGCGGCGTAAGCATTCATACTGGCGTCCACGAATGTTTGCATCTGCACAGCCTGGGTTCGGCTCACCCACTTCATACACTTTTGAAACTAGATCAAGCCAGTGTTGCGTATCGGCTTCGTCTTCGTTGGTGAGGTCGTCATCACATCCGATGTTGGATCGCCATATGTTCTGAAGGATGATCTTGACGCGTATATTAAAGAATCATATCAGCCCGAGCGGGTCGAAAATAGACATGATCACACTTAAAACACGTCTTTTAGTTGGGCGTTCCTTAGATGCCTTCGCAAGCAAGTTCGGCTTCACCACAAACGTTAACAGATCCAGGTAGCCACCCCAGGCCCGAGACCTTCTCTTGCGCTTCATCCTGAGTGCTGATACGCTTGTCCAATTCCTTACAGTCGTCTTCCAGCGACTGTATAACTTGCTTCGAATTTGATGTCCAGCGGCGCATCTCGAAACCGCCACTGGCATGAATCCTCTTTACAGTCTCAGCTAACTGTATCATTTGGGCTGCTTCATCCACCGACTGCAGCCAGTCGTCGACAAATGTGTTTTCGCAAAACGCCTTTACGGCATCCGGATGCTCCGCTACAAGCCGCTCGGCATTGCGATTCTTGGCGTAATTTGACTTGCATAACGTACCAGAGAAACTTCTGTGCAGCTTGGTCTTCTCGGCGCACGTTGACCTGATGAAACATTTCCCTTATGTCGCCGGATACGGCGATAGGACGCTCTCTGAAGCGTATTAGCACGCCCATCAAAGATGCTAGTGTATCTGGACCTTTTAGCCAACAATCGTTCAGTGACATGCCACTAACTTTGGCAGCCGCATCCCATAGCAGGCGCGTCTTTTTCTTGTTCGGATTGGTGACTGTAAAGATTGGAAGAAACCACGATGTCGTGTTAGCTACTAACTCACTATCCTTCAGCCGGCGGATATATCTCTTCTGTTTGTAGTCGTGCATCGTGTTCATCACGAACTCTTTCAGTGGTGGGTCTTTTGACATCTTTGCCTCTAAACATTTAAGGCGCTTAACAGGAATCTGATAAGAGTCTGGCAAATGCATGCGATCAAACCTCCATAACAGGCCGGTCTGCCAGCGCCTTTCGTCTTCCAGATAGGTAGTTGTTGCCTCCATAATCTGCATCGAGCGTTCGTCATCTTTAGATCTCAGCGGATGTGAGGAAACGCTCACACCTAGTGACTCTAGTGAAAAATAGTTCTTCAGAGCTTCATCCATCCCACGCGCCGCACTGCACTGGCAAATATGTAGCAGCCGAGGCGGGCTGCTGTCTCCCACAATGGGGCGGCCATATACGGCACATCCTAGTCTACTTCGCGCTGCTGTGACCTCGTCGTTTTCATCCTCTCGTATCTCCAAGGGTGCAGTTATTTTGATATTGTCTAAACCAATGATAAGCCGAGCCCTTACGTTGGTAAGTCCAAGTTCGCTATAGTTCGCACGTTTTGTAACGCCTACTGGACTGCGTTATGTTCTGGAGCTGAAATGCTCACAGCCACAGACATCGACTGGTTGTAGCCTGTCAATTTAAGACACAGCTGGGTCGCAGGACCATCTAGTTCCAGCTTGTCTGCAAGCGTTCTTTCTATTAACGTACACTCAGCTCCTTCATCCACTAATGCATGTGTGCGCACGCTTTTTGATTTACGATAGAGCGTGATTGGAACATATCGAAACAGTGTCTTACTTGCGGAGCTGCCGTGAAACAGAACGGCAGACTCCCTTGCCTTAATCCTGTTGTTGCTACCTTGGCCCGCGTGCTCGTCTTTACTACCACTCATGGTAGGCGTATGTAGCAGCACATGGTGCGTTGACTCGCAACCATCTACATGACATTTCTTTTTTTGATTTACATTGTTGTGCACGATGTCGCATAAAGTAGCAAAAATAGAGACGCATTTTCTTAACAAGTTCCCAACGCTGATTTGTACCCATGGATCTGAAGTTGTCGCAATCTGATAGACGATGATTACCGGCGCACTTCGGACATAAAACCCTCTCCTGATCCTGTTGAGAACGTTGTTGCTGAGAGCCCTCACGGCTATCTACCGTGTTGTGCAAAAAAATTCGCTCTCTAGTGGTTTTCGTGGAGCTCTTCTTTTCGTTGTCAGTCCGTGGTGTCTCGTAGGGCGTGACCATAGTGGCGCACATTGCCACATTAAACAGCCAGTTATCAAAGGTGGCCAAACTGCTACCATCATTTGACATTCGATACCATCCCCAGTCCAATTTCATATTGCTGGGCATCTTAGCAACAAGCTCCTTTAGCAGCGCGGGATCGTAAAAATATTCGTGCATACCAATGGCCGCTTTCGTTGCGCAATAGTTTTGGACAGCTAAGGCCAGGCGGATAACGGTGTTCAAGATGTCCGATTTTTTTGCTGGTTCCTTTCGTAGCTTTTGCTGCAGCGCAGCATGTACTAATTCAGAGCGGCCATACAACATTCGCAATGTGCCTATAGCATACGGCACTGTAGCTGGGATCATAAGTTTTCCACGCGCCGCATACAGGACTTGCCCTCTGAGGCACTTCTAAAGCCTGATGAGATTTTCCTCGTAACTTATAATTAATATATAAATAAATTGGAACACAATAAATAAAATAAAGTTATTTATTTCTATTTGTGAAAGCTATTGAAAAAGCTCAATAGTGCAACATTTTGCAAAGCCATTCCAATTTATGAAAGTTTGCAACCATGCAAAATGCTCTAACTAATACGACTATTTGTGCAATTGATGAGTGCGGCCTTAGTGTTAGGCTGAAGCAAATCGAGCGGCTTCAGCCCTCATTTGAAAGTACTCATACCAGCCTAGAAGAACTAAACTTTGATAAAACTGGTAGCCAATTGCGTGACGCGCTTCAATATTGCCTTGCTCACCATTTCTCGACAAAACTGTTGTCTCATTAAATTGCCTACGTTCTGTGCAGCATCTTCAATCATGCCTGAAGGATTCAGCGCTGCACGCAATTCGATCACGGAGCCCCGGTCTGCATTTCTTGTGACAGCCCTGGTTATTGGTCATTCATCACCATCATTCCTCTATTAATAACTCATCTTTTCCTTCTGGCAAGCTGCTAATTTATCATCTATTCTTCCTCCACCTCTCTTGCTGTCAGTATTTCAGCTGAGAAGTTGTTCTCTTGGCCACTGGTGTGACGTTCGCCAAAATTCGCTTTATACCTTTTCGTGCCCTTTTGGAATCCGGTTCTCAGCTTCATCTTATTACGTCGCGACCTGCTCACCAGCTTTAGTATAAAAAGTCTTCAGCCTTTGTCTCCGGTTTTGGAGATTCTCGTTTCGACACAGAAGAAACTATGGTCAGTATTACTTTAGTCTCAAGTCTCAGGGTACTTAACATGTCTCACATACCTGGTAGCGCCTACCATAAGTGATATTCAACCGAGATTTACTATCAACTCTACAATGTTAACATTTGCGCTAACATAGGACTTGCAGATCCGTATTTATTTAAGTCACAAAGCGTGGACTTGCATTTTTGAGCTAATTTTATCCGCATGAAAAAGGGTATAATGTATTTGTGCAAATGTACGTAACAGGCATCTCCTACCCCACAAAGTATATATATTCTTGATCAGCATCAATAGCCGAGTCGATCTAGGCATGTCCGTCTGTCCGTCTGTTCGTCTGTTCGTTTGTCCGTCTATCCGTATGTATGAACGCAAGGATCTTAGAACCAATAAGAGCTAGAGACTTGAAAGTAGGTCCTCCTAGTGCCCGCGCAGATAGCGTTTGATTCCGAATATTTTATAGTACAGTAACAATTGAGATTGTATTGTGTTCTGCGCTGATATTTTAATTAGTTTTTTTCTCATTAAGACTCAATAATTGGTGTGGTTGTTGGGCAGAGGCGGCGGCAAGTAGAGCGGTATTTTGCGAGTTCGAGTCCTACCGAGAATACAATTCATTTTTTTTTGGTTGTGTAAGGCTATTGAGTAGAGGCGGCAATAGTGCAATTAGTTTCGAGTTCGAACCCTGCCAAGGGAATTTTTTATTTTTTAATTAATATATTTTTATTACTACTAAAGCAAACGAGCGCGTAGCCCGATCTGCATTTGGTGTTGGAATAAGAGGGCTCAGGGTATCCCCTAGTCGGGAGCTCCCGACTAAAACCTCTTACATGTTTTATTTCGAGCTTATCAGCGTCGGCCAGATAAAGCTTCCGCCCGAGCTTGAGCCGAGTTTTGAAGAATATATGATTTTGAGAAACGATTTTGGGAATTAGAAGCGTGCTGGGAAATAACACCGCAGTTCATATCAGCCTATATTGACCAATATTTGGTTCGTTTACCCTTCAAGCGAATTTTGGAAAGTTCTGAGAAGTCATACCAACAAGACTTTCGTCGGTTCCTGACCCGGGAACGGAAACTATAAAATCGTCCAGACCTGAAGCCTCAGTATTCACATTTTTTAAAGGAATACTTGGATCTGGGTCATATGTCACCTGTCGCTCCAGAGTCCATAGTACTTTTTTAATATTTTCTCCCTCGTCCCTTTGTCTTTAAGTTAGACAGTTCAACGACAAAGTTGCGAGTCGTTTTCGACAGCTCAGCAGTTTCCTCGTCAGGATATTCATTCAATGAACGATTTTTAGCTGGTCCTGTTATTCAGAGCTCGTTGTTTCGCTTCGTATGCGTTACATCACTAGAAGATTTTCTCCAAAGCATTCTGCGTCGACACTCGCCAGAACAGAATGTAAAGATTTTTAAACTATTACATATGGAACAAAACCATAATTTCTCTCTGTCCACGGTAGGCATCAGTTGTCTATGGATGTGGAACTTGACTTAGATCTTGAATTGGATTTCGGATTTTGCGGCGTGACTTCTACTTTATTTAAGAGGGAGAGTCAATTAAAGAAGTAAAGGAAATTCTCAATCAGACAGCTGGAATCCTGGCAAGTGGGACTTTAAGCTACGAAAGTGGTGCTCAAGTAATGCTGCTGTACTGAAAGGGATACCGGAAGGTACGTCATTTCTGCGACGCCAGCATCGAAGCGTATGGTGCCTGTGTCATTTCTCAACGACCACAAGCCAGTTGTCAGCTGTTGTATTCCAAATCGCGTGTAGCTCCTCTGAAAACAATCACAGTTCTAAAGCTAGAGCTCTGTGGGCCCGTCCTAAAATAGAAATCTTCGTTTAAAAATTCTACTGCTGGTCGGATTCTTCTGTATACCTTTCCTGGATAGAGACCGAGCCCTGCAAGCTCAATATGTTTGTAGCTAATCATGTCACAGCAGTTCAACATATATCCAATTATTTTGGGCCCGCTGGCATGAAGATGATTAATATAATATAGAATATATAACACTGGTTCAGCAGCACTCCAAATGGCGCACACCAAAACCACGCGCATGCGTTAACGACCTTGTCCTTGTGAAGGACGAAAATCTTCCGCAACTAAGGTGACCACTGGCGTGAATCACGGAGACGATGGAGTCGCTTGCGCAGCCATCTTGCGCACCGCAACAGGAGTGATAAGGGGAGTTCCAAACAAGCTATGCCTACTGCCCAGCAAGTACTTAGTTGAAAGCCCATGTCTTCCAACAATTAATATACCAACAAATTGCTACGAAAGAAAAAAAAACTTCTTAATTATTTCTAGAGTGATGTTGCTCGAAATCCCAATAATAATATTATTATTGGTATTATTATCATTATTATTATTTTTATTATTGTTATTATTATTATCATTATTTTGTTATATATTATATTATAATATATACAATAATAAAAGTAATAATTTTTATAATTGCAGCCACCAATACCTTCGACAGAGGGTACCGATCCTTTTGAAATGATCTGTGATGATGCCCAAATTGCAGAGTGGAATAACCAAGGGTTACCTAGTGATCGTATGTCTGCGGAGAATGCTGCTATTTTGGTTCAATCCCAACGCTATCCGTTAATGATCGATCCTCAGCTGTAAGTTAGAATTTTCCAAAAAAAATTTTAATAAACTAATTAATCTTACATATAGACAAGGCATAAAATGGGTGAAAGCAAAATATGGTCCAGGTCTTGTGGTGTTGCGTCTTACACAACGCGGATATCTTGACTTTGTAGAACGGGCTGTTAGCAATGGAAACGTACTTTTGATAGAGAACATTGGGGAGAACGTTGACGCTGTACTAAATCCATTGCTTGGTCGCATGCTGATCAAAAAAGGAACTATTTTGAAGATCGGCGACCGTGAGATTGACTTCAATCCCAACTTTCGTTTGATTTTGCATACAAAATTAGCTAATCCGCACTATAAGCCTGAAATGCAAGCACAAACTACACTTATTAATTTTACAGTAACACGTGACGGCTTAGAGGATCAGTTATTGGCTGAGGTAGTCAAGGTTGAAAGACCTGACTTAGAAGCTATGCGTACACGTCTTACGCAGCAACAAAATCATTTTAAAATTACATTAAAGCTTTTGGAAGATGATCTATTAGCGCGATTGTCCTCTGCTGGGGATAATGTTCTTGAAGATATAACCTTAGTTATGAACCTCGAAAAAACGAAGAAAACAGCCGACGAAATTGAAGTAAAGGTAGCCGAGGCCAAAATTACAGGTGTTCAAATTGACTCTGCCCGAGAAGCATACAGACATGCCGCCGAGCGAGCCTCTATTATATATTTCATACTAAATGATTTATTCAAGATAAATCCAATATATCAGTTCTCATTAAAAGCTTTTACAGTAGTATTTAATAACGCAATGCTTAATTCTACGCCAGCTGAAAAACTCAAGGAACGCGTTGAAAATCTAATGGAATCAATTACATACAGCAGCTATATTTACACTTCTCGAGGGCTTTTTGAGCAGGACAAACTAATTTTTCTTACTCAAATGTGCCTTCAAATATTAGTAAATATTGGCGAAGTGGATCCTACTGAACTAGATTTTCTTCTCCGATTCCCGTATATGCCCAATCAAACCTCAAATTTTCCGTGGCTGACTCATGTTGGATGGGGAGGCATTCGTGCATTAAATAATTTGCCAGCGTTTAAAGGGTTAGAAAAAGATATCGAAGGATCGCATAAGAGGTGGATGAAATTTATTGATTCGGAGAGCCCCGAGAATGAGAAATTACCTGGTGAATGGAAAGCAAAGTCGGCAATTCAGAGGCTCTGCATAATGCGGTGCATACGACCCGATCGCATGTCTTATGCAATGAAAGGTTTTATTGACGAAAAATTAGGATCCAAGTATATTGATGCACGGTCTATAGAATTTTCTAAAACCTTTAAGGAGTCAAGCCCAGAAACTCATATCTTCTTTGTTTTATCACCAGGTGTTGACCCACTTAAAGATGTAGAAAAAATTGGCAAGGTGTTAGGCTATAGTTTTGATCATGAAAACTTTCATAGTGTTTCGTTAGGTCAGGGACAGGAAATTATTGCTGAAAAAGCTATTGAGACAGCTTCACAACAAGGGCATTGGGTCATTCTGCAAAATATTCACCTAGTTGCACGCTGGCTGTCTAGTCTTGAAAAGAAAATGGAAGCTTCTCTTATTAACGTGAATTCAAAGTACAGACTTTTTCTAAGTGCTGAACCGGCAGGTGACCCTCTGATGCACATTTTACCGCAGGGAATACTGGAGTCTGCTATTAAAATTACCAACGAACCGCCGACAGGTATGATGGCTAACATACACAAGGCCCTCGACAATTTTAGTGATGAGACACTTGAGATGTGCTCTAAGGAAACGGAGTTTAAAGCTATTCTTTTCTCTCTATGTTACTTCCATGCCGTCGTGGCTGAACGTCGCAAATTTGGGCCACAAGGCTGGAATCGATCCTATCCATTTAATGTGGGTGATCTTACAATTTCAGTATATGTTTTATTTAATTACTTGGAGGCTAACACTCGTGTCCCTTGGGAAGATTTACGTTATTTGTTCGGAGAAATCATGTACGGTGGCCACATCACAGATGACTGGGATCGTCGATTGTGCCGCACCTATCTTGAGGAATTTATGCAGCCAGAGCTCATCGATGGCGATTTAGAGTTCTGCCCCGGTTTTCCTGCCCCAGGAATTCTTAAATATGCTGGATATCATCAGTATATCGATGAAAATTTGCCATTGGAGAGTCCTTCCCTATATGGATTAAATTTAAATGCTGAAATTGGATTTCTTACAACAGTTTCCGAAAGACTATTCAGAATTGTATTTGAACTACAGCCGCGAATGTCAAGTGGTTCAGCCGGAGGGGGTGAATCTGTCTCACAAGAGGATATTATAAAGGGTGTTATTGAAGATTTGCTCGATAAAGTCCCCACACCTTTTAATATTGCAGAGCTCATGGGACGTGTGGAGGATCGTAATCCATATATTATAGTTGCTTTCCAAGAATGCGAGCGGATGAATATTCTTATGTCCGAGCTTAGACGATCACTTAACGAATTAGATTTGGGTCTAAAGGGAGAACTCACAATATCATCTGTCATGGAGGATCTTATGTTATGCCTCTATATGGATCAAGTGCCTGAGCAGTGGACCAAGCTTGCCTATCCAAGCTTGTTAGGCCTGCAGTCGTGGTTTGGGGACCTAATGCAACGTCTTCGTGAGTTAGAAAGTTGGGTTTCTGATTTTCGATTGCCATCATCCATTTGGCTTGCTGGCTTCTTCAATCCCCAATCATTACTAACTGCAATTATGCAGCAGACAGCACGTAAAAATGAGTGGCCACTTGACCGAATGTGTCTTAATTGCGACGTCACAAAGAAATTCAAAGAGGAATTCACGTAAGCTTCTTAAATTATGTGTGATCTTTAGATAATATTTTACCTTTCTATATAGTTCTGCACCTCGCGAGGGAGCCTATGTAAATGGCTTATTTATGGAAGGTGCACGATGGGATATGAAACTGAGCACAATAACAGATGCACTTAACAAAGAGTTGTTTCCTGCAATGCCTGTTATTTATATTAAGGCGGTTACACAGGACAAACAAGATACAAAGAATATATATGAATGTCCAGTATACAAAATTAGGTAAGTACTAGAAATATTCAGCATATCGGCCATCGGTATATATAGCCCGGGTTATTTAAATTATTATTCTAAAGCCTTAATAAATAGATGTGCACCAAACAATTTTTATATTACAACAATTTTTATTTCAATTTTTATATTACTACAACCTTCTAAAGAATATAGAGAGACTATATTTTCTAGATTTCCTCAACAATTATTATAATTAAAATATGAACAACAAATTTTAACACCAAGCCTAAGACGGCCAAAAAATTGTACATAGTAGACGTGTGAAAAGAATATTGGAAGACAGACACGTTCTGACGTGGGAGTTAGCACGGTTAGGGCGACATAATTAAGGTCATTACTATCTCTCGGTAATTTTTATACCCTGAACCCATTGAAAATGGGTAAAAAGGATATAATGTATTTGTGCAAATGTATGTAACAGCCAGATGGAAGTATCTCCGACTCCATAAAGTATATATGTATATTCTTGATCAGCATCAACAGCCGAGTCGATTTAGCCATGTCCGTCCGTCTGTCCGTCCGTCCGTCTGTCCAAAGAATGCACTTCCAGGCTCAGAAGATAAGAAACGGCGATTAGTAATTGACTATCGTCAGATTAATAAAAAACTGTTGTCCCATAAATATCCACTACCCAGAATTGATGATCGAACCTTCTCAGGCATTTCTTTACATGGATGATCTAATAGTTATAGGTTGTTCCGAAAAACATATGCTTAAAAACTTAACTGATGTTTTTAAGATATGTAGGAAATACAACCTGAAGTTACATCCTGAAAAATGTTCATTTATAATGCATGAAGTCACATTTATGGGACACAAATGCACCGATAAAGGAATCTTGCCAGACGACAAAAAATACGATGTCATTAAAAATTATCCAGTCCCACACAATGCGGACAGCGCTCGAAGATTCGTTGCATTCTGCAATTATTACAAACGTTTTATAAAAAATTTTGCCGACTATTCTCGTCACATAACAAGATTATGTAAAAAAGATGTTAAGTTCGAATGGACAGACGACTGCCAGCATGCCTTCGAACATCTCAAATCGGCACTAATAAACCCAATATTATTACAATACCCAGATTTTGCATAATAACTGATGCAAGTAAGCAAGCTTGTGGAGCGGTTTTAACTCAAAACCATAATGGGCTCCAACTCCCAATTGCTTATGCATCACGTTCATTTACTAAGGGAGAAAGTAATAAAAGCACAACAGAACAAGAATTAACAGCAATACACTGGGCAATTACACATTTTCGACCCTATATTTATGGCAAACATTTTACAGTCCGAACAGATCACAGACCATAAACAGATTTGTTTTCAATGGTCAATCCTAGTTCAAAGTTAACACGTATGCGGCTCGAATTAGAATACGATTTCACAGTAGAGTATCTAAAGGGTAAAGATAACTATGTAGCTGATGCGTTATCAAGAATAACCATCAAAGAACTCAAAGACTTACAAGTTAAAGTCCTGTAAGTCACTACCAGGCACCAAAGTAAACAGAAAAACTCCTGCGCAGGAAAAGATCAAGTAGATTTGCCTATGCAAACTCTTGACAACGCTTCTAAGCCCAACGTATATGAAGTCATTTGTAATGACGAAGTACGAAAAGAAGTGGCCTTGCTTATATTAAATAATATATGCTTCTTCAAACATGGAAGAAAATTTATAGGAAGAATTGATGTTAGCGATCTGTACACCAATGGAACATTTGACTTAGGTCAGTTTTTCCAAAGGCTTGAAAAAGAAGCCGGTATACATGAAATCAGCCAACTCAAACTGGCACCGAGTGAAAGGATATTTGAATTAATTTCAATTGAATCTTTCAAAAATATGGGCAACAAAATATTAAAATCATTACGAGTAGCGCTACTCAAGCCGGTGACCACAATAAAAAATGAAAAAGATCAAGAAGCGATACTGTTTACATATCATGACGATCCAATACAAGGAGGTCAAACTGGCATTTCAAGAACGCTAGCTAAAATAAAAAGACACTACTACTGGAAAAATATGACACATCATATAACCAAATATATACGTAGATGTCCTATATGCCAAAAGTCGAAAACAACGACACACACAAAAACACCTCTGACCATTACAGAAACGCCGATAAATGCGTTCGAAAGAGTGATAGTGGACACTATAGGTCCACTACCAAACTCCGAAAATGGAAACAAATATGCAATTACAATGATATGGGATTTAACAAAATATCTTGTAGCTATTCCAGTACCAAACAAATCCGCTAATACAGTTGCAAAAGAAATATTTGAATCTTTTATACTGAAGTTTGGTCCAATGAAGACGTTCATTTCGGACATGGGAACTGAATATAAAAATTTTATTATGACCTGCGCAAATACTTAAAGATAGACAATTTAACGTCTACAGCACACCACCACCAGATGTTTCAACACGACTCCCTCTATGGCACATAACTACTGTCCATATGAGTTAGTTTTCAGCAAACAAAGTAATTTGCCATCGTATTTTAATTCAATATACAATATAGAAGACTATGCTAAAGAAAGAAAATATTGATTAGAAGTAGCATATAAAAGAGCAAGAGTAATGATCGAAGAAAATAAAAGAAAGAATAAACAGTTATACGCTTCGAAAGTAAATGACATAGGAATATCAATAGGAGAGTCTTACTAAGAAACGAAACAGATCATAAGCTAGATTTTAATTATATTGGAACTGGTATAGAGGATAGAGATAATATAGTAATATCATATACTAAAAATAAAAAACAAAAAGTACATAAGGATAGGTTAAAAATTTGTAATACATAATCATTTTTGTAGTATGGCCATACAAACACAAAAAAAATTATATTTATATTCTATACTTTATAACCATATAAATATAACAATTTTAGATAAAACATTTATGTTCTTCAATGTTCTTTTATTCAAATATCAAAAATAAACAAACAAAAAAAAAAAACTTAAACCCTTTTAAATAATATATTCGCAAAACGAAAAAAAAATTTTTGATTCTAAATATATACACATTTAATGATATAATATATAAAATAACTTCATAATATTACGTTATTTTTCAAAAGGAGGGAGATGTGATATGCGCACATATAGAGTAAGCACTGTATTTAAAATATATAAAACTGTCACACTGTAACACTTTGTTGCAGTGTTTACATATGCAAACTTCAAGTGCATACATATGTAATATGACCACACATATATGTGTGTGTAGGCAACAACGCAGCGTCAGCGTTCCCATGCTAGCCGGCTGCGCACTACAATACATAAGTGCACATAACATACTCTCTCTCAGCGCGGCTCTCAATGCTGCATACATATATAAGTATATAATATACCCGCTCCGCTGCCGGCGTCGCTGGCAGCGCAGTTCGCGCGGTCTTAGCTAAGTAGCACCTAAGAAAAGATTATACGAATTATTCAAACCCGAAGAGTCAATTAATAAAGTTTACAATTGGAGCAGAAGCTCCAATGTATGAAACAACATCAACAAATTGGAACTTATTACTACAATATCCCCGGGGCATCTATGCTTCTCTTTTGATAACTTGCATACATATATACTATAGCCTGAATTAAAAAATTAGAAAGAAGGGCTATCGTCACGTCGAAGAGTTAATACCCTTGCAGACTGAACGTTTTCTCATAATGTTTTGCTCGAATCTAAGAAGCACAGGAAAAGCAATCCTTATATCAAAAAAGAAAGTTTATTCAAAATTCTACTACACATAGCAGAGCATTGGTACTCTCCAAAAAAATCAATCAAGTGCCCTTGGTGGCACGTGTTTATATGACCTGGGAATGATATGGCACGACCTGCTTAATCAGACCCTTTTCTGAGCACGCTTGGCCACAAAGCCGCTTATCTTCAAGCGCGCAGATACAACCGAGGGGGTAGCCTTTTCGAACAGTACATAATTGTTCAGCTTAGAGAAAAAAGGTAATGCCGAGATGGTTAAGATATCATAAAAAACAAAAAGCTTTCCATGCCAGAAAATCATTTTTGACCGAACGCTCCTATTGCAGATATATGGTCCGATGCTGATAAGATTTTGCTTAGATGATATAACCTTCCAATGTAGATACAATTTTGTATATGCGTAGGGAGCATAGTGAAACCCTTAAATGCCAAATTTGGTGGATATATCTTGAAAAACAAAGAAGTTTTCCATACAATATTTTAAGCAATATTTTAATTTTCGACCGCTCGTTCCTAATGAAGCTAAATGATAGGTTTATATATATAAGAGGATATATATATTGTAACACTAATAAATGCCGAGCTTGGCCGAGATATCGCAATAAATTTGGTGAATATATCTTGAAAAACAAAGAAGTTTTCCATACAATATTTTAAGCAATATTTTAATTTTCGACCCATCGTTCCTATGGCAGCTATATGATATAGTAGTCTGATGTGAATACGATTTTACATAAATGTAAAACTTTGGTCAAGTTTTGTCAATATATCTTGAAAACAAAATTTTTAATTCAAACTAATTTTCGATCAACATTCCAATGGAAGCTGTATTATATAGGAGACCGAAGGTTATAGGATTTTGCATATATATGAGGAGTATAGTAAAACTAATAAATGCCGAATTGTTAAGATATCTTCATAAGTAAATAAATTTTTCAAACAAGAACCTACTTTTAAAGCGATCGTTTCTTTGGCAGCTATGTGATATTTTGGAACTCATTACTACAATATCGCCGGGGCATCTATGCTTCTCTTTTGATAACTTTTTCATACATATATACTATAGCCTGAATTAAAAAATGAGAAAGAAGGGCTATCTTCGATCATTAAATCGAAAACCATTAGACATAAACAATTGTCAACGCAGCTCAAATTCAGGCTCTTAGAATATTCCAGAAACTCAGCCGAGGTTTTCTAAGCGTTGACAAGACTTTAATAATTGAGTTCTACTGACGACTTCGACCCGTCAAGTTGCATCGTGCACAACTGTAAAATTCCAATAAGTCGCGCCTACTGATAATTAAGACTTATTTAATTGGCTTATGTAAATGGCGCAGCCGGTAGGATACGCGAGTGATATAAGACTATTAAATAACAATTGTATTCCCAGGCCTTAAAAGCAAATTCACATTCATTCTTAATCGTGTCCGCAAAAGGACACACGCGAAGCTTGCCGCGAGTGCCTATTGACCGTTCACGGATCACATATATCCCAGGTCAATCAAAAAACTGACATTGCAGTTTCATTGCAATTATCTAGTACTCAATTAAGTATTGATCCTTTAGACAATCAGAATTACTAGGTAGTGAATTTTATACACTACATAACAGTGAGTGTGCCCTTGGTCTTGCATATCCTTTGATCCCTGCAATAATAAATAAAGCCATACCAAACCAAAAAGACTACTCCAAGAAAACAATAACAACAAAAGTGAAAGTGAACACCATGGCACAACCAACAGAGCCAGTATTTCAATTAAGCGAACAACATCTTTCACAAGCACTTGGCCAGATAAGGCAAGTTCCAACCTTCCATGGAGCCACAGAAGAATTAAGCGCATTCATAAGGCGCATTGATTTCATCATGCAACTATATCCAACGAGGGACATTCGCCAACACAGCTCCTGTTCGGAGCCATAGAAATGCAAATAGAAGGAGACGCGCAGAGGGTCACGCAGCTATCCGCCGCCAACACTTGAACCGAATTGAGGTCGGCGCTCATCTTAGAATTCAAGACGCAAACGCAATGCGAAGAGCTTTTAAGAAGAATCTACAATACACCGTTCACCGGAAGTATTCGTAAGTTTTTAGAAGAATTAGATTATAAATCTTATGTCATATCTAATAAGTTAATATTAGAAGAGAATCAGATGAACACTATGCTTTACACAAACGCGTTAAACTATAAAGTTAAAGACGTTATTATGAGGAAGTTACCCGATAGGTTGTTCATGACATTAGCCCGTCATGACATAAAAAAGCTAAAACATGTAGTACAAAGCGAAGGTGTCTATGATTTAACATGGTCCGATAGAAGTAAAAATCCGAATAACCAAAACAATCTGACTACTTCCAATAAAAATCGGGGTAACAATGATCAACGTGAGTATGGGAAAAACTAAAATTTTAGTCAGACATCAAATCAACAGAACTATAATAATACCTTACAGAAACCAAAATCCCAAGTTGACCGTAGTCCACAGATAAACCAAGAGTTAGCCAGAATTTAAGCCAAGGCAGGGCACAAAACCCCCTTAATAGATTACAAAGATAAAACCATATGAATAAATGAATACACATTCACCATGCAAAACAGTTCAGAAATCGAATTGCCAGAGAACGAAGCAAAAATCTCGTTCCACCCCCGTCTGATAACGAACAATTTGTGTTCACCATCAACAACGAACTCTCTGAGCTCTACGAATTCCGCCTAGATGATCTAAACGATGAAGAGAAAATCAAATTAACAAAAGTTTTACATGAATTTAGTGACATCCAGTACCGAGAAGGTGAAAATTTGACTTTCACAAGTACTGTTAAACATGTTATCCAAACTAAACATGAAGACCCGGTTTACAAAAAACCATACAAATACGCCCAAACATTCGACCAAGAAGTCGAAAACCAGATCAAAGACATGATCAAACAAGGCATAATTCGCTAGTCGAAATCCCCTTATTGTTTGCCTATTTGGATCATACCCAAAAAGAGGGATGCATCTGGCAAACAAAAATTTAGGATAGTCATTGACTATCGAAGCCCTTATGAATTCACAGTTGATGACATAACTCGAATGCCGTTTGGTCTAAAGAATGCACCTGCAACGTTTCAACTCTGCATAAGCAATCTCCTTGAAGATTTATACTCCACTTCATTGGAGGAACACTTATTGCCACTGAGGAAGGTATTCACAAAATTAAGGGGGCCAATCTAAAAAAACAATTAGATAAATGTGAATTCATGAAAAAACAAACTGAATTCCTAGGCCACACAATAATAACAGAAGGTATAAAACCTAACCCAGCTAATATCGAAGCAAACCAAAAATTCCCAGTACCTAAAACAACAAAGGGAATCAAAACATTTTTTAGGACTTTGCGGTTTTTACCGAAAGTTCATCACAAATTTTGCCAAAACAGCAAAACCAATGACAGCAAGACTAAAAAAAGGTGCAGTCATTAGTACAAAATATAAGCAATACCTTGAAGCATTTGAAAAATTAAAATTACTTATAATGTCCGATCCGATACTAGTATATCCCAATTTCGAGAATCAATTCTCACTAACCACAGATGCCAGTAATATTGCTAAGGGAGCAGTATTATCACAAGATCACAAACCAATCTGCTATGCAAGCAGAACATTAAACGAACATGAAATTAATTATTCTATTGTCTGGGCCACCAAATACTTCAGGTCCTATTTATTCGGAAGAAAATACGAGATCCTTAGCGATCACAAACCCCTAGTTTGGCTAAGCAGCATGAAAGAACCCAATATGAAACTACAAAGATGGAAAATCAAGCTAAATGAGTTTGATTACCACATCAAATATGTCCCTGGAAAAGAAACTTAATTAGCGGACGCTTAATCGCGAACCAAAATAGGGGAAAATCTATTGGGCGAAACTTCAAAAAGCTTAGGTGAAACAATCTAATGTGCACAGGAAGATAACGAAAATCATATTCCTATCACAGAAAGACCCGTTAACTATTATAACAGGCAATTATAATTCATAAAAACTAATAGTAACAAAGTAGAAACAATACGCTTATTCCATAAACAAAAAATTAAAATCTCTTATCAGGAAATGACTAAGAATATTTATGCACTAAGAAAAGTGTAATTTACTTCCATAATGAAGCAGACTTCATAATTTTCCAAAATGCCTTCATTGAAATTATTAATCCAGGTAACCTAACAAAAGTAATGAAATCCATCAAACAAGTTATAGATATCCAAACCTATGCACACTTCAAGGAAATCATCCTTAAAAATCATAAAGACTTATTGCATCCAGGTACTTATTGCATACAGCCTTTTTTAAAGAAAAATATTACTACCCTGATCACCAAAAGTTGAAACAAAATATCATAAATGAATGCGAAATATGCAAAAAGGAAACACAGAAATACTAAACTCTCCATTCAAACGACTCCAGAAACGTCCAACCCCCTAAAAGAAATACTTCATGGATGTTTATATCATTTACAACAGACAGTTTCTATCTTGCATAGACATTTACTCAAAATAAACAGCATTAATAGAGATAAACAGCAGAGATCGGCTCGACTAGTAAAAATGGAATTTCTGACATTCAGAGATTCCACAAAACAGTTATCGAAAAGCTAAGAATAATAAATAGTGAGTCCGATCCAGAAAACAAATTAACATAATTTGAAACGATACGTTATACGTACAACCATAAGACAAAACACAATACAACTGGTAGAACACCAGCTGACATCTTTATTTATGCAGGAACCCCCTCAGGAAAACAAACTTAATAAAATAACAAATTTAAACGAAAAGCGCCAAGACTTTGAAATAGACACTAGATTTAAGGAGCCACCTCTAGTAAGATCCAAAACTACAATCCCATTCAAGAAAACGGGAAACCTCAGTCAATTAGACGATAAGCATTTCGAGGAAACTTACAGAGGTAGAAAAATTACACACGACAAATCTAAATTTATAAAGAAAAATAAAATTAATATAAGCAAATACGATAATTCCAGATCGAATGGCCAAGAAAGCCCAACTTAAACTGACAGCATATTTAATGCTATTCTTAATAAGCACCTTCTTCCGAGAAGCCCAACTCCAAAGCATAGAAATCAACCCGACCCAAGCTAAAGATGGCTCCATAGCCAACTGCGTCAACTGGAACAAGGGGGAGAAATCTTGCGTCGCTCGTAGAGCCTGTATTCGGGGGCGGCATTCTCGTATATCCGGTGCAACTCCTGCACCGGCTTATGTCTGACGTGATGCATTAGAGCCCACAGCTCTACTAGGTATTCCATGAATTTCTACTCCACGCGCTGCCGGCGAGACCGAATTTCGTCCTCAACCCTTTCAAAATAGCGCGGTGGCAGAAATAAGTCCAAGAAATCGATCCTAAACACTGACCGGGGCACATCCCTTAGTCCACTACTCAAGAACCAACGAGCGGCCCTGTCGCAGAATACCTCGCTCATCCCATATGTGATAGCCCGCTCCTCGAGGTCCTCAAGGAATCTAAGGGGGCCGGATCGGCCATTATACCTCATACCCCACTTCCGGAACGTTTGAAAGTGGCCTAGCCTCCGACTGAGAATATGGCCGGGGAATATAAGGGCCGCTATTCGTTTCGTAAGGGGTTCGCCCTAGCTCTGTGCCAATCGCTGTCATTTGGCCGGCTCCGTTTCTTCTAACCTCATGAGCCTCCCCTACACCCGTGACGGCTAAGCTAGGGTCGGAATCTGCAGACGCTCGTACAGTTGCGAGCTCTTCAGGTCTGGTTCCGATTTCTGACGCGGCCGTCCGCCAACGTCGGGTGAAGCTCCCCAGGATGGCGGCTCTAACGTTTTGGCAGACTGAGATAAAACAAACAACAAAAATTAATTCACTTTAATCCTGGTTCATTTAATCTTTTGTTATTTTGCACTTGGCTGTTTTTATTGTTCACTTTTTTTTATTAAACACACCCGTTGGCATTGTTCTCTTCAACTGTACTGATGAATTCAGTTTTCACCGCGCGTGAACTAAATTCGTACCACTGTACAGCCGCTGTCGCGACGCCTTAACGGCCTTTCGACGCCGACGTCGACTGCGGCGCACGTTTGAGCACACGGGTGCAAGCGTTGATTCGATGCACTTGCTAGGGTATGCTCGTCTAACTAATACCCTAGACTTGAATTTTACCCATATATGATTTATTCCCTTTCTCTTATCCTCTGCTACATACATTCTAAGGTATGCCCGACTCAAAAATACCCTATTGGCAATTTTTTTTTTGTAGAACACTTATTTGGGAATATTTGTGGGGCTTTAATCCGCAAACAGGCCACGCCGTCTATGACCCTGCTCGCGCGCCACTTGTAAAGAAGCTACTGGCCGGGGTACAAATCTCGGTCTCGCCGGGTTCAGCAAGCCTACAAGACATTTGTTAGTTGTTGGGATGGAGGGTTTAGGGAGAGGGGAAGTGTCACAAATATCGCTACTCTGCCTTCGATCCTTCTAGCGGAAAGGCCTGCGCTGACCTTCAGTGTTCGATGGATAGCACAGCGGTCCCTGCCAGAGTCCGTCCCAGCCCACACACAAACTACTGTTGGGATGGTTACCATGAGCGACGTAACGAATCCTCGTTAAGAAAGGGGTTATTGTAAGCGACGTAATGAAGCCTCGTCTATCGATACTACGGTTTAAGTTAGGAATGGAAGGTTATGTTGAGTACCCGAGGTTAGTGTTAATAAAAGATGACAAGGATTAGCAGACATCTTGATGAGTATTACTTTATTCACATAAGCTTCTTTATAATTGTTAAGCACTAGCCTACTCTGTTTCCCTACGAGAAAACCTTGGAGCACTGTCTGGAGCCCTAGCGCTCCGCTACCCGTTTTGGGGTTATGTTTTCCTTCTGCAACTCCGGCACACGTCTACTTACTCTGATAGTCGCCGCCAAAGTGACGGCACCCTCGCTTGATGGATAGCGTATTGTCGTGACCAGATACATTAGGCATACTCAAGTATAGGTCGTAATAAAAATATATAAAGGGTTTTTGTCGTGAACGGATCTTCAAACTCTTTCGACCATCGCTTGATGAAACCCATAACAAATCTGGCCTTATTGACCACGAAGAGAGTCGAATTTAAATTCATGATGAAGGATGACACCTAGATCACTAACTTCATTAGAAGTACTGTTAACACGATCGAGCGGTAAGCTATCAAGGATGTAAGAAACGAATTGAGGAGGGCTTCTATAGATTGAGTTCCCAGTTGAGAGTGATTGACGTGTTTTACTTGTGCTCCAAGATTTTTATATATTTTTGCGCTTAAATCCTGCTTTTTATTTCCAAATTTTGCATTTTTTGTGCTTTACTTAAAAAGCTTTTATAACTTGTGCAAAGTGTTATCTGTTGTGCAGCGTAAGTCTGTTAATTATTGCATTTATTAAACACGGCGTCAGTTCCGTATTGTTGTCATTGCCTGTTTTGATTCTTTTGCTTTGGTGCTCCCCTGTGCAAACACTTGTATGTGCGTGTGTTCGCTGCTGCAAATTTATTCTTGTGCATCGCGCTCTCGCAAATTTTTGCTGTTGCTTTTCGCTCCAAACAATTTGTTTGTGTACGAATAGTTATTTTTTGAGCGTTTACTTGCTCTATTCTTGTGCACCGTGTTTCGTTTTGCTCTGCGCTCTCGCAACTTTTGCTTATTCTTTTAACGCTGGTAGTAATTATGTCGTGCTGTAAGAAACCTTGAACGTTCAAGCAGGCTGATGATTCTGCATTGCCGCAATTTGTTAATTGCTGGCTGTGTGAGAATATAATGCATGCTAAATGTGCAGGTCTCACTGGGCGTGATTGCGACAAGATCGCTGCAATTGCCAAGAAGGGCTGAGGCTGACTACCTCTAAACCGGTTCACGTTACTTCTGGTGTTCCTCAAGGTAGTCATCTTTACTCTTTTTATAAATGATCTTCCCTCTGTTATATTCCATGCCCGTGTACTCATGTATGCGGACGACGTGAAACTTATTCTATCATACACCAATCCCCTACATCATTCTGGTCTTCAAGACGATTTGAACGCTATGCAACTTTGGTGCTCGGCCAATCAATTGCATCTGAATTGTTCAAAGTGTAAGTTTATGACATTTAATCGTACTACACCTTATCTGGTCAGTTATACAATCGCCAATACCCCATTGCAACGTATACTAACAGTTAAGGATCTAGGCTTTCTTTTTGATTCTAAACTCTGTTTCAATCTTCACATAGATACCATCGTTAATGAGGCAAAAGGTGTACTTGTATTCATTAAACGATGGTCTAAAGAGTTTAACGATCCTTTTATAACGAAACTTCTGTACATCTCTCTTGTTCGCCCTATCCTTGAATACTGCTCTTGCATCTGGTCTCCGCAGTATAACAATAGCCAGGATCGTATTGAATCTGTTCAGAAGCAATTTCTGCTTTTTGCCTTACGCGTTTTAAATTGGGACCCTAATCTTCGGTTGCCATCCTATTCCAGCAAGCTGCTTCTTCTTAATCTTCCGTCGTTAACCAACCGTAGGACAATTCTCGGTGTTGTCTTTCTACATAAGTTGGTTGTTGGCGATATAGATTCTTCTTTTCTGTTAGGGCGTCTTCAATTCTCTGTTCCGGCTAGACCAACCAGAAATTACCGCCCCTTATTCCTATCGACGTGCACAACAGAC
>NW_026996736.1:0-1620 GCF_035044405.1 Drosophila montana
AGCTATTAATATATGGACAATGTTCTCGGACTGGAGGGGACCTCGACTTTAGACGCGTCGGTTAGGCCAACAATGGGAACTTCGACAGGGTGTTCATTTATAATTGAAATCGTCGTTATCAATTATACCCCCTTTAGCTAGTGTAATTGTGAGTATAAAGTTCGATATTTGATTTTTTAGTATTCCGTTTCTTGCTAATAGTGTTTCATGCAAATGCGGTGTGTCAACCAATTCATTTCTTCTAGCTTTAATTATTTCGTTCACCGTGCTGCTATTACCTTGAGTGCTGAACCCAAAAAGTCTAAACTTCTTGCCATTCTGTGGTGCACTTCTCCACGTCTAGCAGATTTCGCATGTGCGACTGATAATTTGGTTAATTTTACTGTTTCATCTGCTGTGCTAGCGAGGTCTGTTAAATTGCTTGAGTGCTTCAGAAAATCACGTTGCTCCTATACCAGTACTTTTCCGTCGATTACTGAGATATAGTTGGAGTGGGAGTAGTCGATAATCCGACCATGTATTACTCCTAACACTAGTAGAATGGAATGGAAATTGTTGTGCGCTTAAACTCTTATAATGCTATTTTAGCTCGTGTGATTTTTACTTGAGAGCAACAATTCTTTGAGGTTGACCACCCTCCCTCTAATAAGAACCGACGTTCCCAGGTCTGCTTGAATTGTTTCTTCTGTGCAAGGCGGTGTTAACTTATTTCCTAATCTTCTGTTATTTTTTACGAAAACTTTTTCGCCTACCTCAAATACCCTGTTTTGTCTATTCGGCTTGGATCTTTCAATGCTATCGTGCTGGCCCTTGCAATTTTATTTTTATGGCCTGCCTAAGTTTCTTAGACGATGCGTTTATTATGTTGATGAGTGTCTGGTCTGTGGCCGAATGTATGGATCGGTTGCACGCGATTGTTGCCTTTAGTATCAATTCGAGTGTATTGTCAGACATTTTTTGTAGTCTTAATGCTCTGGCTATGTATGAGTGTGCTTTGAAAGCGTTCGACTTGGCCATTTGAACAACTGTGTAGTGGTGTGGCGCGTTCACAATGTCGTCGTCGTACCCGTTTTTTAACAGTGTCCTGATAGTTTCTGAATTAAAATAAGCTTCGATATCGCAATAAATTGTCTTGGTCTGTGAGAATAAATTCAACAGCTGAACGATGGGCGGTTTTACATCCATTTTTGTGCGAGACGCCAGTGGCTGTACTACGGCGAATTTTGAGAACTTGTCTATGCAAGTAAGAAATTTTGTTTTGTCAGTTAAAAAGATATCAATGCGGAGTGTTTCTCCAGCGTATGATGGAATTGGTGTCTCACCAAGTATTTGTTTTTTGGGGTGCCTATCGTACTTCGCTTTAGTGCATAT
The DNA here is from genome assembly GCF_035044405.1 of Drosophila montana. Lineage (NCBI taxonomy): Eukaryota > Metazoa > Arthropoda > Insecta > Diptera > Drosophilidae > Drosophila > Drosophila montana. Next base: position 1,372 of record NW_026996736.1, read on the forward strand.
TTTGCAATTTATTACTATTTCGTTGGCCAACCTCGTCATTTGTGGAAAATAATAATCGCGAAGGATTTGTTTAGTACCACGATATTTTTGCAGTGCCAGAATTTGGTTGCAGGGAAATTTTAGCACCAAATCATGTTGTATACTGGCTAGGGGTGGTAGATCGCAGTGTGTTGCGTTTACCGCGTCTGTGTTGATGAGTGGCCTTATTGTTTGAATAGCGTATTTTTGTCTATGAAGTTTCGACTTTTG
>NW_026996737.1:0-2080 GCF_035044405.1 Drosophila montana
TGACAAAACAGGGCATCCGACACGTAATTTTCTTTGCCGGGTTTGTAGAACAATTGCGTTGTGTTTATCAATGAATGCCTTCCATCATTTGATTTTTGCATTCGTGTTTCTATCTGAGACAGCAAAAGTAAGGAGCTGATGGTCAGTGAAAATATTTTTTTCTCTCGTCCCATAGAGGTAATTTTGCAGTTAACCTAGACCCCAGACAATGGCTAACAATTCTCGCTCATTCGTTGTGTAGTGTGTCTCGCTTTGCTTTAGCGTGCGTGAAATCATGGATATAGGTCTGCCCCCTTGGGATAGGACTGCACCGATGCCATCCATTGAGGCGTCAGTGGTTAGGTCAAAGGGCTGCTTGAAGTCTGGGTACATAAGTATGATATCTTCTGATGCCACGATTTTCGTCGATTTTCGTCTTTCGAAGGCATTACTTTTGTCAAATTCAATCGTGACCTTTTTGGACATATGATTGCTCACCGAGCCATTTTCTCCTTTGAGAATACTGGTTAGAGTCCTTGCTATTGCTGCGAAGTCCTTAATAAACCCCCTGTAGTAACTAGCTAACCCAAGAAATGATCGCAGGCCGAACAGATTTTTCGGCTCAATATACTCTTGTATCGCTCTGACCTTTTCAGGGTCAGTCCTTACCCCGTTTTGGGCCACCACAAAGCCTAAGAATTCGACGCTCTCTTTAAAGAACTTGGTTTTCTCTTTGGCTACTCTCATGTTGGCATCGGCCAAGCATTTTAAAATTGTGTCAATATGTTGCACATGGTCAATTTCGTTTTTAGAAAAGATTATTGCGTCATCCACGTAAACGTCACATATTTTTCCTATGTGGTCCCTCAGGATGTCATCGATGGCTAATTGAAAAATGCTTCCTGCGTTATTCAAGCCAAAAGGCAGATGGCAAAACTCGTATTCCCGCTGTTCACTGCGAATGACGTTTTCTCACGGTCTCGTTCCGCTAGATAAATTTGGTGATACCCCGATTTCAGATCTAGAGTCGTAAAATATTTTGATATTCCTAGATTCGCTAGGATCATCGGAATATTCGGCATTGGATATCGATCGGCTATAGTTCGCTCGTTTAGCATGCAATAAGTCGTTGTCGCATGACTCGCAGTCGTCTTCGATTTCGATTGCAGCGGCCTTCGCCGACTTTTGATATTCTTGCGAATCTTGAGCGCTCCGGAGAACATTGTTCAGTCGCTGCCGCCTTGGTCCTTTTACCCTATCTGACGTGTTGTGCCTTTTTTGGGCGTGTTCGCCACTAGCTTGAGGCTTTGGAAAATTGGTGGCCTGCCTACATTTAGAAGATGAGTCAACTTCCATTGGCTCTGGGGCTTGCCCTTGGTTTTCTTTTTTGTTTCTATCTTGGTGGCTGTTATTGCCCTGCTGCCTTTTGACTAAATGTGGGTTTGTCTCACCGCCACGATCATCTCTATTGTTCTTGCCTTGTTTCGCGTGCGGTCGATTTCTATTATTTTCACCCGCCTGTTCTCTCTCTGCAATAGCTTTGGCGTACGATGCCGAAAACATACTGCGCTCTATGTTCGATTCAAAGACGCTAAGTCTTTCGGCTGTGCCGGAAGAACAATGACCTTAAAGGACTTTCTCAGTCCAGAAATAAAGGCGTGAAGTTCATCTGCTTTGACTTCACAGTTGAGCAACGTAGCCTGCTCCTCCTCGTGTGACGTTACCATTTTTTTGGTAACTAGGGTCAACTTCCTTTCGACCTTACATAATATTCCATGAGGCTTAATTCACCTTGCCTAACCATTTCGAGGTTTTGCCTCATATGAGCAATCTAGCCTAGCTATGATTGCGTCGAAATTAAGGATTGTATTTTGAGACGCTAGCACTGCCCCTGATTTTATTTCTGATGATCGTTACCGCTTGGTAATGCGTGCTGCTGCCATTAAATGGTTTAAACAGCTCGCACGCGTCTCCGGCTGACTGTCTCCATGCTACATATTCGTCAAATCCCCCACTAAACTCGGGAACTGATTTGATTATATCGAGAGGAATATCGCATCTGATTTCTGAGTTCACCAAAATTCTCTGATTCTGCACTCTC
>NW_026996738.1:0-3493 GCF_035044405.1 Drosophila montana
TTTATATATAGAGATAGTAAATTAAGACGGTGACGCTATTAGAAAATTGTGTACTCTTACTAGGCTTTTAGAATTTAATAATGTATTGAATAATTAGGAAGACACTAATAAAATAAAATAAATAAATAAATAATAAAATAAAAAAAAATAAATTAATAAATGTAAGGTTTAATCTGTATTATATATTATTATTAGTCTGTAAGCAATATATATATAAATAATAAGAATGAGTACGGCAGGGAGAAGAACTTAAGTTTATTAAGGGCATTGCTTAAGTTCCAATGTAACCACAGGCCGCAGCAGAAACCGTGCGTTGCTGAGCGGCTACTTAACACCGCCCTCGAGAGCGCAACCTCGCTTCGGCGGGGAAGAGCAAAAGCTCCGTCGCGAATTTGCGAGAATTCGCGGCGAAGTTGAGCGGCCGAACCAAGCGCAGGGCTCGACAGCGAGTAGACGTGTGTTGAGGAAGACAAAAGGAATGAACATAATCGTAAGTGTGCAGCGGAGCGCTAGGGCTCCAGGAAGTGCGGCAGGAAAAAGAGTAGGGTAGTGCATAATAATGAATGAAGTGCGAATAAAAGTAATGTTGAAAACGAAGTCTGATAACTCTTTTTATTTCCTATTTACGATAATCCCGGGCATAGTGGCAAGTCGGTGATCAACATAACCCCCTCCCTAACGAAAAGTGTAGAGGTATTCATCGAGTGCTAAAGGCAGACTCGGCTATTTTGAAAGTGTTTTCGCCAGGTTAGTGGTCGGCTAACGACTTAATAGCGACACTGTGGATCAGCACTGAGCCTCGAAAGGGATCTGGAGCGGCTCGTAGACGAGCATGTCGTCATACCCTGTAAAAATGGTACAGGCTTAACCCTTTTTCCCATGAAATCGACTTGTCTTCGGTGACGTTTTAATCCAACGAATACTGCCAGTTAAAAAAATATTATTCGTTCCAACTTGCCAGATTTCCGAGTTGTAGATGATTAAATATATATTTTCGAAAAAAATTCTCAGCTAGTAGTTTAGGCGAGGACATGAAGAGTTGATATTATTTGTGCCGTCTGAAATACGGCTAAATGTTATGAGAGCAGCACATGATCAACCAACATCCGCTCACTGTGGGATGGCCAACTGATTGGAATGTATTCGCAGACATTTTTTTTACCGAACATGGTGGTTGATGTACGCGAATACATATGCCAGTGAGAGCTCTGCCAAACGTCGAAAGTTCCTAATCGATGCCTCAAGTCATGGGAAACCAAGCAGTCAGCGAAAGGCCTTACCAAAAGTTATACGTCGACTTTTATGGTTGGTACCCACCATCAAAATAACCAAACATTGGTATATTCGTCATTCTTGATCACTACGCAAGCTCACAAATATCAAGTCCATAAACATGCTCAATACAAAAGTGCTGGTAGACTGCAAGAAGATATTTTTGACGGTTTTGGAATACCCGAGACAATAGTGAGTTTCAATGGCACCCAATTTAAATTCTCCTTACTCTTGTCTAAGTGCGGCACACAGCATATGTGTACCGGTGTATACTCGCCATAGGCAAACGCGGTTGAAAGAGTTAATTGTTCGGTTAATGCTGTTTTACGTACATATGGTTCGTTACGAAACACAATACATCAGTCTATTGGAATTTGGCCATACTTCGTTGTGCTTGCACAAAATATGATTAAGCACGGCAATGATTACAAGTTGCTCAAATGTTGCTAAAACTCGATCGAGTAGACGAATTTCCCTTTAAAACGTTCCAAAATTCAAAAATAATTGGATAAGGTATATGAAAAGAGCTCCCGGACGTACAACTTACGCACGCGCCCTCGTTCATTTGAAGTCGGTCAACTAATAATAAAACGCATCTTTGTGTTAAGCAATTTGGCTAAGCACTTAAATGCAAAACATACACCAGTTCGAGCTAAAGCACGTATCAAACGAAAGATTCGTAATTGTATTTATTTGTTAGAAGACCTCAGGGGAAAAGAACTTGGACATTACCATGCTAAGGTCATTTGGAAATGTAAGTAATCAATCCTTTTTCAGCTTTTATCTCAGTGTTAGTCAACTTTCGATTAAACCTGCGTTGTGGTGTTGCGATAAATCTTATTTTTGAACGTCATCTAATAGTTGATGTAGTACCCGGATTGACAAAAAGGGGGCACAGTTAACTCCAAACGTGACTGTGTTGAGCTCGAATTCACGAAGCTCGTTGTCCTTTGTTCGGAACAGAATTCTCTGATAGGGCGTGTGTTTGGGATGCACAAGTATCTGCCGATACATTTTCGTGATATCGGCATTGAAGACATATCGGAAGAACCGCCATCTTAGGATTTGAATGGTTAAGTCGGATTGCAGAACGGGACCTGCATGTGGCACATCGTTCAGACTTTTGCCATTCGATCACGGGTGGGAGGCTTTAAATACTACGTGGAGCTTGGTCGTAGTGTTGTCAGGCTTGTGAACAGCATGGTGTGGTAGATAAAAGTTATCTGAACCATTGCTTGGAGGGACTTGTCGCATGTGACCTAAGTCCAGATATTCCTGGATCACCGCATCGTACTGCTTCTTAAGGGGGGCATTTTTTGCCAAACGATTCTCATTTCGTATAAATTGACCTAGTGCGATGGACCTTGAATGGCCTAACTGGATGTGATCGGAATTCTTGAATGGCAGTGTGACCAAGTTTCTGCCGTTTTTATCTTTTTTAGTGTTTTTTTGGAAGTTGCGCTCACAAAACAGGTCGGATTCCTTTCCCAGCTTTACTGGAATATCCTCCACCTCCCAAAATTTTGTGAGCAGTTTATCCAAGCTCGCATTTGGATTCGGCGAGACTTGAATTGAAAAGGATGCGACAGATTTGGCACTGGTCTTAGAAACGGGGCCTGTAAGGATCCAGCCGAAAATCGTTTCTTGACCAAGGAGAGTGCCACATATGTTGGGATAGGAGCCACCTAACAATATGGATGGGAGGATATCGGCGCCGAGAAGCACGTCTATCTTTGAGCTCCTTCTTTCAAAGCAGTTTGGGTGATGGTGTAGGAGGGCAAATTGCCTGCTAGCTTTGCAGAACATAAGCCGAGGTTTCAATATGAACCCTGGGCTTTATCGGAGAGCCAATAGCTTGATTTAAACCGGAGACCTGTGCGTTGACGGGTTGATATGGAAGTTTTACCCTTTTGAACCATCGCTCTGATATAAAGGTCGCTTCAGACCCAGAGTCGATTAGTGCCCGAGCTGTATACTTTGTGCCCAAATGATACACTTGGATGACAGCCGTGTCGAGGAGAACACCATGTGAGTTTGCGGAAAAGTAGTTTTGAACGGTAGCTTGGGTCGAAGTAGATGTGGACTGTATAGACGAAGGAGGGTTCAAAACTGTTGGTGTTGTGGAATCTGAGGGCACCTGGGGTGTGTCACGGTGGAGCAGCGTGTTGTGACGTCCTTTGCACGTGAAACAACTATGTGCGCTAGTGCAATCTTTCAACTG
>NW_026996739.1:0-3817 GCF_035044405.1 Drosophila montana
GTGCTGTCTGGCGAAGCAGTTAAAGCACAACTTTTGTTGTTTATTGGCGGAAAGTCTCTCGGGTTTGAAAATTTGTAGAAAACGAGGGCATAGACGCACGGGATGGTTTTCCTTCCGACACAATTTGCAGTGCTGTGATTTTGTAGTCACTGTTGCCTCGAAGGTTCTCAGGTGGTTGGACTCTTTTTTGTGGGTTTGGACTGGGGTGGCGTATGTTCGGTAGGTCGTACATCCTCTATCGCCTCCAACGTGCGATATCGGTCGATCAGAAATGAATTCATCTCGGACTATTGAGGTATCTCTGCCTTATCGTGGAGCGATTGTTCCCATAATAACAACGGGAGCTTAGGCAATTTAGAGGAGCACAAGAAAATGAGCAGACAATCCCAATTTTCGGTGCTCAACCTGGACAAGTCAAGAGCCATTAGACACCCCTGGATTATGCCCTAAAGCTCTTTAAGGGCGGCTCTTGTGTTGCTGAGGGGAGATTAAAAAAAAAAATTTCAATTGACTATTGACTAACAGTCGCTTATTTTCAAATCTCTCCGTCCGTCATTCCTGAGCGGGGACTTGGAAACAATTGCCCTGCTTCGCCACTGGTTTTGAAATTTAGGTGGAACAATTTTTCCACCGGCGTCAGTCTTGGATTGTTTATATAAACCACTCGGAAAACGGAGTACGGAGTACGAGTAATCATATTTGGCTTGCATAGCCACCAGGTCACTGCTGCTGCAAACGCCTTGGTTGAGAGCTTTGGAACATAACTCGTACTCGCGTTCTACCTTTTCCCATAAAGTCTTAATCCGATCTCGTCGGACTTGGAAAGTGAACAGTGACACTCCACTGTCCGCTGCGTCATTGATCTTCACTTCAAACTGGCCTAGTCGGTCAGTCATCGAAACGAAGTCGTTCAGTGCCATTGCGCTTGATTTCTGCATCTTGCGTAGTCGAACGGGTAATTTTTGGGGTAAAACCTCTGTTGGAATCTTCGATCTTGAGTTTTCCAAAAACCGCTCTAGGTGAGGTTAAAGGTCGCTTTGACTCCTTATCGGACGGTGCTGTGAGTCGATTTTGGCTGTTTTGATCACCACCGATTGGCATACTAGGCTCTTCACAGAGCCAAACGTAATAATCGGGTGAGATGTGATCAAATACAAATAATTTGAATCAGCCGAGCAAAAACGGAATGAGAATGGCACAGAAACGATGGAATCGAGATATCAGAATAAAATGGAATGACCGAAATGGTGTGCACTATTGAAATCGGAAAATTTTGCTAAGTTAATTATTTTACTAATAATTTACTAAATTAATGATGGTTATTTAGTTTCTTTAGTTGAAAAAAAATTCTAGTTATTTCTTTATTGAAACGCCGGAAAAAATATTAATTTTCTTTTGACAGGGCGGCCGTGTAGTGGAAACGGATCAAGCATAACTATTTATTCTTATTGTTTATTAATTTTCGATCTCAGAAAGAAACACGTTTATTCTAAAAGCTATATATTATTATTATAAATAATTTGTTACAATAGGAAACATCGCAAAATGTGATTTATTAGGCAAACGCCGCTCATTGGAAACTTCTTAGCAAACAATTATTATTTATAAATTTTTTTAATAATATAGAAAACAATAATATATACGTTTGTATTGTGTTAAGTAAGCGCTGCGTAATTGCAAAGTGGAAACATAGAAAAAATATAAATGTGTTTATCAGGTCTTATCGAAAAACGATCTTGATGTTATACAGCCCTGGGGCTTGTTTACTTTTTGCACTTGCCAATTATTTTGGTAAAATAAAATATAAATTGTTGTTAAAGCTGTTGTGAAGAAAATAAAAACGATACACATATAATGTGATGTGTGTGTGTGTGTATGTACATGCAGGTGAATATGAACAGTGATTCCTTTTTAATTAATTAAATACAAATCGAATTGGAATTGTGTTTTTTTCTTATTTAGGTATGTGATTATTTTCTTGAGTTTAAATGTGGAGGAGTGCATACCCTTAAAATATTGGACGGAACGAAAGCCTATGTGTGCAGGTATGTATTCATGTACTTGCATACATCAGTATGGCGATCGGGCTAACTTGGTTATGCACTTGTACATATATATATGTATGTATGTACAGCCACCAATATGGCGACCCTTTTGGTTTCACTTGTTCTTTTGGTTTTTAACTTATATAAATTTTTAGATGCCTGTTGGCCACGGATTATATAATTGTGTTTGATTATTACGGAGGAAAAAATGTCACTCGCTTTATTCACAAAAATTGTGAAACGGAAAAATTTGGACACACATATGGAGTGGGCACACAATTATTAAATTGGACTGGTGTTGCCGGAATTTGGGCAATGGACAAGTTTAGGTAGGTGCACTACTACTTATCTTGTTTGAATTTGTAGGCTCCTGGAATATGCTTCTCCTGCAGGATGCGTGCTGGGGCGAACTGGATGTGATAGATGTTAAAAAAAATCCGGCTCGAAGGACCAAATGGTGTAGTAGGGCATCCGCATGGGTTCCAGATAAATAACAGGCTAAATGCTGATAAAAAATGCTGCTCTAAAAAATTGAATTTTTTCCAAGTTGAAGAAAAACACGCTTGTTCACGGTAAGGTTATTTTTTCATCTGTCGTATATTTTCAGAATATATGTTACAATGTATTAATTTAAGTGTGGTAAATATCAATTTTCATGTTCTGGTTCCGGAGTTACATTGGCGGTTGGATGGCGGTTGGATGGCCAGATACACTTCTTGTGTGAACAATTATAAAGTTCAGTTTTAAACGTGGGCATAATAAACCCACGTGCATCGGCATTAAAGCTCGAGTTCAAGGTCCATGGAAAATATGCCGAGCGCTCGGCAAGAACTTTTCATTGTCTGATTGTCGTCAAATAAACATTGAACCTCGCTACCCATTAGTTCTTGCCGCATGCTCAGACAGACCAACGTGACCGCGTGTTTGACCCATATCTTCCCGGACCTTCTTGAGCGCAAATCTGGTGGATAGCAAACCTGTGCGCACATTCACCGACCTTCAACATTAAATATAATTGTTAAATGCCATAATGGCCGTAGGTATAATTGAAGGGCATAAGTATACGTGAAACCTAAATTGCATCTCTTTCCGTTTTATATACCCCTTTTACTTCGTTTGAAAGTGATGGTCTAGGAAAAACTACTCTTGTCGAACATACCACCGATACTGGGGATGGCAAGCGCAGAAAACAGAGGTTTTATCCGTTATCACCAGCAAGGGATAAATTTTTGTCCGAAGAAGTGGATAGGATGACCAATTAAACCGCAACGGGTAGTCAACGACGCGGACGCGGAATCAGGTAGAAACTAGGGACATAAATGCTGTACATTCTCCTCTCTGCTATACATTGACATAGATGTCAAGAATGTTTAAGAGCTCGTCGTGTATTTTGTTACGGCTGTGGTGCCGTTGACCTTCGTCGTCTATTAACCGAGAAAGTCCGATCGTCAATAGCTTCGGATCCATACCTGATTATACCTTCACACCAGACTTATCCAAACCGTACCAGACCAAATTTACGCCCCACCACGTCAGTATGTACGTACGTATGTGGCTATGTATAGATATATATATGTACAGATGGTACATACTTGAAAATTGTTTACGTTAGCGATCCCACGCTGCGATCCCAGTCCGCATAAGTGGCTGATCGTATTTCTGCACTTTGTATATTTATGATTGTATAAACAAAGCAACAAAGTGCCGCTATGTTATGAGTATAATACTCTTACTTTAAGTCGGGCATATGTCCACTTGATAAATTGTAAGCA
>NW_026996740.1:0-2779 GCF_035044405.1 Drosophila montana
AGCAATTGAAGTTGGATTTTTATTTAATTTCGAGAAATGTACATTTAAAGTTAAAAATATAATATTTTGGGTACGAAGTCACCAAACAATAACACAGCTGAGGCAATTCATAGGTCTGGAATCTTACTTTAGCCACCAAACAATAACACAGCTGAGGCAATTCATAGGTCTGGAATCTTACTTTAGACCGTTCGTGCCAAGTTTTCTGAAACGGTTAAGCCTCTGTACTGCCTTTCGTCTAAAGATAATAATAGCTTTGATGGAAAAAAAAGGCATGAAGTGGTGAGACAGAAAATAATTTTTGCGCTGACTCATAGTCCGTTATTAACAATTTTTGATCCACAACATCCAGTAGAGTTACACACAGATTCCAGCTCAGTCCGTTATGGTGCGATGCTCTTGCAATAAATAATAGACAGAAACCATGTAATTGAGTATTAGCAAATGCACAACTCCAGCTGAGTTGAGGTATAATTAAATTTTTTTGGAAACTTTGGCAGTTGTCAACGCATTAAAATTTTTCCAACATTATTTAAAAGGAATCAAATTTACAGTGTAAATTCACAGACTGTAACTCTTTAAAGGCAAGTCAACAAAAGATGGTGGTTGTATTTGCAATTTTTGAGTTTGATATAACTTAACTTAACGTTGTGACAACTTTCTTATAGCTGGACAGCAACGAGATTCCGAAATATCAGCTTTAATATTTAAATTACAAAACAAAGAAAAAATAACGAATATATTAGAAATTCATATAAATTGAGATTAGGCTTGCTTTGTAGAAGCCGATGGTTGCCAGTAGTTCCGAGGGCATATAGATGGGCCGTTATTAATCATATTCACGAGGCTATAATGCACCTTGGTTGGGAAAAGACCCTCGATAAGGTGTATAGTTGCTACTGGTTTGAAGCTATGGCAAAATATGTCCAAAAATTCATTAATCGGTAAGTGGGCTCTTCCCTTGGCTCTTCAACCCGCCCCAACTCGCTCAGCCCGAACTCGCGAGTATTCGCCTCCAGTTCCTCCTTCCGTCGCGAGTAACCTTTTACTGCTGTTCCCTTTTCTTCTTCTGGTCCACGTGACTCCGTTCGGATATCCAGTCTTTCTCGACCGCCTCGTTTTAATTACTTCCTTCTGGTTTTCCGCATTTATTTTTATTGTATCTGTTTATGAATATTTAGATTATTTTATTTCATTTTGTTTTATTTCTTTAATTTTTAATTTATTTTAATTCAATTTATTTTATATTTATTTATTTTATTTTCATATATTTTATTTTCATTTATTTTAATTATTTTTATTTTAATTAATTTTATTTAAGTTTGTTTTATTTTAATTAATTTTATTTTAATTATTTTAATTTTTAATTTATTTAATTTTTATTAATTTTATTTTTATTTATTTTATTATAATTAATTTTATTTTAATTTTTTTAATTTTAATTACTTTTAGTTTAATTATTTTAACTATTTTAATTTTACTTAATTTTATTTTAATTACTTTAATTTTTTAATTTGTTTTATTTTAATGCGTTTAATTTAATTTTATTTTATCGAGCCACAGCACCACCATTGGCTGCACAAACAAAAATAGTCGCACTTTGAGTTGACCACCCTAAAAAGTGACGCTGCGTACCGGCCTCGGCCCCCGGTACTCTTTTGCGACACGCGTCCACTACGTTAACCGTGGTTCTATGTTACTGCACTGTGGTCACTTTCACTCGGTTGTTAACTAGTTATTATTAGTTTTCATTAATTGTTGTTATATTTTGCACCGGTGATTACATGTTGCTTGTTGCTCACTTTGTCTTAAATGTTTACCATATTTTTTTCCACAGCTTAGTTTGTTCACAAAAAAAAATATTATTAGTCACTACAGCTCCAATGTTCATATTGGTCCGAATTCACTGTATGCGATATACTTGTATGCGTGCACACACGCTAGCGCGCTCGCCTGGCTGTACGTTAGTTTTCAAGTCTGTTCTTTGTCTTTTCTCGTTGTCCCCACTTGGCACCACCGCTACGCGGCCTTAGCCTAAGCACTTATGTACATAGGCTAAGCGTACGATAAGAATATATTGAATAAATCATTCACAAAACCAAACTCAAATAACGAAGATGTGCCTTCATTTTTAACTCGTGCCCATCGACATTACATGACGACCGTGACTCGGTCTGAGTCTGCAACAGTTGCTGCGCTGGACAACACCAAGAAGATGAAATTTTAAAATTCTGCAACAGTTGGTGCGCTGGACAATACCAAGAGGATGAAATTTTAAAATTCTGCAACCGTTCTGCGTCTGAGTCTGCAACAGTTGCTGCGCTGGACAACACCAAGAAGAAGAAATTTTAAAATTAAAAATTGAACGCAGTAAGTAGAGTGGTATGTGTGGCAGAAGAGGCGGCGTAGTAAAACGCCTGCCACAAGAGCCTATGCACACAACCACCTACACTGCCATCCCAAATATTAGTAAAATACTAATCAAAAGTAAACCACCCCAAGCAAAGGAAATACCAACGCTAAGGAGGACATGCCCGAGTGACTGCGAGGGACCGCTATACTCACCGTATTGCGACTACACCTGTGCAGCCTGCACCGGTGCCCCAACACAGAAGCAGTAGCAGCCTGTGCAGCCAGCACCGGCCTCGACTAGCGCAACAAGCTAGTCCGGATCAGTGAACCGACAGCGTTTCCAAGAACGCCCACCAATAACATTTTTTTTAATGCACTGCGATGCATAAAATTTAATTTTAAAATTTAAAATTGTAAAATTGAGCGG
>NW_026996741.1:0-1249 GCF_035044405.1 Drosophila montana
TTTAGGCTTTGGTCCATGGCACAGTCGGCGGGAGGTAGAGAGAAGCAATTGTGAAATCTCCTCTGCTAGTGCTTATCTTGACTGCGGCCATCTGCAGATGTGGTTGAGATATGTGCTCCAGGGGGTGGTGGCTCAGGCTACGGCGGATTAAAATGCCGGCATCTCTACGGTAGTTGCAGGGGTGTTGAGTTATATATGCAATGTATCCGGGAACAAATATTTTTGTGCACATGTGCATGTGTGTTTCCGTAAAGAGCATTATGTCGATATTGTGGGAGGCGAGGAAGGTCCTTAGTTCATTGATATTGGATTTTGATTTTTGATGGATAAGGCGTGAGATCAGAGACATCAGGATGTGCTGAGTTTCAGAGTTTTTTTGAAGAGTATTGAGGATTTGGTCCATTCTTGAGGTAAGCTTTTGCATGGCATCTTCAAGAGCATCTATTCTCGAGCTGGTATCCTCGCTCGGTTGGTTTCCGGGAATGTTGTTGAGCGTATGCGTTAGGTGGCGATCTGAGCATGTCCGCAAATGACATAGATTTGCCAGCTACCATGGGTGGAGGGATAAATTGTTTGTTTGTATCTCTAATTTGCCGAGCGTGGTTATTCTGGGCCTTGTGGAGAGGAGCCGAGATATTATTGGCCGGCTTGCGTACCTTGATGCGGTCTATGTACCCTTTAGAGACTTTGTAATTGGCAGAGTGGTTTCCGCCTCAGTTGGCGCAGAAGAAGTCGGCTTCCTGGACTGTTTTGCAGAGAGGAGATCCTGTTGGGTGCTCTTCAGCACATCTACCACAGATGAATTGCTTCATGCAGTAAGTTTTTGTGTGTCCCTTATCCTGGCAGCAGATCGGCGGGGGCGCTAAGACTCCTTGGCGGCATAGAAGGTTTATTTTAAGCGCTTCCTTATTGTTGGGGGCCGATTTAAGGTCCAAGAAAAACTTATGTAGCCTGTTTTGCTCCGTGCCATTTGAGGCCTTGCCTTTAGGATTGAAGATATTAACTACCTTGTGTCCTTTGTCTTGCATTTCCTGGATAATATAGCCCTGGGCCGTAGAGGATGCCATCTGTTTGATGACAATGCGAAAAGGCTTATCTTCTTGGAGATGGTAGTGGTAGTTTTGGCAATTCGTTTGTTCCATGAAGGCAACTACTTTGCGGAAGGTTGGAACGTCGCTGGTGTAAAGTCTAGTTAGGCCTGAGCCAGACGTACGAGTCGAGAAGCTGCTTGATGGTATAACTTGGTCCA
>NW_026996742.1:0-2541 GCF_035044405.1 Drosophila montana
GATCCCGCGCATGCGCCGAAACCGCTTTTGCTTACGCGAGTTAAGAGCATGCGTACTAAATTAAGAGAGCCCGATCGCAAGCGCAATCGAATTGCAACTCTGTTAATATTTTAGGAGTTAAAGAGAGCCAAGCTCAGAGAGAGGATTTTCGCCGCAAGGCAAAAAGGGCGAAAAGAGGGTCGTGAGCTGCTGCCGGCGATCAGCAACTTCACTTTGGAACCGGTGATTGATATTAGCTTCTGATCTGGACTCTCTACTTCTACTTTATATATTACATTTGTAGTGAAGTCCACTGTCTTAGTATCTACTATACCCATTTTTGGTATATATTGTATTTTTATTGAGGATCTTATGCCATATATATGGCATATTTTGAGTTACAATTTCGGTTTTACTTATTTTATTATCCTCATGCATTAAAATGTTTTTCTTAACTAATCACTGGCTAAATATCATAAAGCAATAAACATTTTTTTTACTAATCTCTACCTAGTGTTTCTCATAGCTTTACAGGCTATGCTTCTAATTGGGCAGAAATGATTCCGCTCAATTTAACAAAATTGTATGTATATAAATTATATTGTTATAAACTATTGCTGCGCCTTCGCTTGTCCGCTGCATCAGCTGGGCGTCGCCGGATGTGGCACGCTGATGCTCCATCGATATCGCAAGTGACGGTGAGCCCCTCGCAGTTGTTGAATAGCTGCTGCTGGGCCTATAGGATCAGGCGGGGCTGGTGCCGGTCATCACACAGGTATTTACTGGTTGGTGGTGCTGGCTGTGCTGTGCCTGCATGTGTATTCGCAGAAGGGGCTTTCTAGCGGGCTTTCGCAATCCTGATGGCACGTTCTCTTCAGTTTCGGCAGGCTGACTGCGGCAATGGGTTTAACTTTATTAGTGGTTTCGTTTATTATAATTTTAATTTTCGCTGAGTGAGTATAGCGGTGTTTGGTTTTCTGTGCTTAATTACATTTTGCAGGTGGTCGAGCTCAGCTTGTAGCTTCTGAGCTGTCGAACATGCGCGTTTTAGCGTTTTCGTGTATAGCAACCACCTTAGGTGCGCTATACACCGCGTTCATTTACCAAAACACTCACTCTCTTCTCACTCAGTATGCTGCACGCTCTATGTCTAAGGTACGACGGAGGATGTTATAGATGGCCATTAGTGCGCTGTCAGTGTATGTCGTTGCCTCCTTATTTTCCAATTATCTACTGCCTCCAGGCAGGGATTCTATCTTTTCTTCACTCGGTGTGTTCGTGTTGTTTTTTTTTTTTTTTCTACTGTTTCCAGGCCGGGATCCGTCACGGTCGCCATGTAATATATGTAATATATTATCTTTGAAAATGTTTGAATAAAAACAGTTGCACGTCAGTGCAGTTTGGCTTTGATGTTGAGATTGAATTTATTCAAATTTAAAGTCATGTGCTTAGCCTATGGATACAAGTATGTACTTATGCTGTTATCGGTTAACAGTTACAAAGAGAGGGAGAGTGAGTAGCTTGCATATGCCTGTGTTAGTGATCATATATATGTTGCTCATAAAATGCGCTCAGACGGAGCGTGTGATATGCGGCGTAAACATAAACGGTCAGCTAGAGAGGCTAGAGAACCGCGCTGCGTAATATGAGCCAGAGCCAATACATAAAGTGGCTCTGGGCTTGTTTAACGTATAATTGTTATTGTATGCAACAAAGTGCCGCATATTTTATATTTGAATACAGGGTGTTCTTTTAGGGCATATACACACTACAATAGGAATATGATTTTCGTTATATTCATGTGCGGTATGTAATGTCGCTGCTAGGCTATTTGGGGTTTCACCTAGTCAATTTTCCTCTATTTTAATTCGCGAAAGGGCGTCTGCTACATAATTTTCTTTTCCTGGGACATATAATATTTGATGTAATAATCAAACGAATTTAGCTTGATTTTCTTTCACTTCTGCTGCTTAGCCAAATTAGGGGCTAAGATCTGGAATTTTCGTCCAAAAAGGTAGGACCTGAAGTATTTAGTGGCTCAGATAATAGCTAAAAGTTCTTTTTCTATTGCCGTACTGACTTCGTGTTCATTTACTGTTCTGCTTGCATAGCAAATCGGTGTATGATCATGTGATAATACTGCTTCTATGGCAATATTACTAGCATCTGTGGTTAAGGGGAATTGTTTCTCGAAACTTGGGTATACAAGAATCGGATCGGACATTAGTTAATAGTTTAAAAAAATCTTTTTCGAAATTATTTTTCGCCTGCGTTCTATGACATCTATAATTATCAAATACATTGTTGAAGATTTCTATAATGTATGGCATACTTATATTTCGGTCTTAGGTCAGCGATAAGCTTTTTAACTGTACACTTTGCAGTCGGTTTTTGATTGCTTGGATAAAACGGCATGTCGTTATGCATATCACACACACACATACACATACACACACATACACAGACACACACATACACAGACACACAGAGAGACACAAATAACCAAAACACCACCCCACTAGGTGGACAAGTGGAAGAAGGAGTACGCCAGGCCGACCCGTT
>NW_026996743.1:0-3444 GCF_035044405.1 Drosophila montana
ACTTATAGAAAAATGGTCTACAATAGTCAACGCCAGAGACTTCAAAGGCTCGACAGGCAGTCAAACGATCTTTGGGAAGATCAGCCATTATCTAACACAATTGCCAACGACCTTGGATACGGTCTTCCTTCCACCAACCGGCCAATACTGCAACCGAATATGAGCAAGAAGTGCCCGTGGATAAATCCCTGTTGTGAAGCCTTGTGATGAGTAAATCTGCGATGGGATAATGCCGCGGGAGAATTATTGGATGGCGAACTTCGAAATCCAGCGAAGAGTTTTCCAAGCGCCCATCAACTCTAAGAATGCCGATCTCATCCAAAAAAGGGTTAAGTGATGCGATACAACTGGATGGCTTAACAACTCTTCTCAATCGCAGTGATTTAATCTCATCCCACAGGTGTGCTTTCTGGTCGAGCCTCAGTTAGAGTTGTCACACACTGTTAGTCCAGGATGCCTGCTTCTGTGTATGAATTTATGAACATATACGAATATACGCCGCAACGTATCAGATGAGTTGACGTATTTACAAGTGGCAGATATATCAACGAACGGAGATGACGCAAAAAGGACACTTTTCTTAGTTCAAGTTCTGGTTTTTCTGGCAAGCAAGAAGCAGGCTAGTCCAATTTGTTTCCATAACGTTTGGATCTCTGGTGATTGGACTAGAATGCAAACAGCAACCGATCCGACTCTGAGTCCCAAGCGAGTCCAAGAGTTTTGGTGATGTCGCTCCCATCACCGAACTTTAGAGAAGATTCTCTGTTCTCTTCGGGTATCCCTTTCAATTCAGCAGTATTATTTGAGCACTATTTTCGCAACTTGAAGCCCCCACTTGCCACGATTCCAGAACGTCTAATAGGAATTTCCCTTGCTTCTTAAATTAGTCACTCCCTAAAATGAGGTCATCAATGTTGAAGTCACGCCGCTGAATCCGAGATCCAATTGGAAAGTTGATTTCTTCATCAATAGAAAGCTGATGCATAACATGGACAGATAGAAATGAAACCGGCTTTGTTCCGTATGTAACTGTATCCAGCTTAAAAATCTTTACAGTCTGTTCTGGGTCGTCGTGGTTAATGGCGGTAAAGAACGATCTACTTGTGTTAATTGGTCTACTTTTTCCCACCTGATGGCTAGCAAACTTTGCCATAGCAAACTTTAAGGTTTCCATTGTTCGGCATCTCGGCTCCCACGATGGTATTAAGTTGACGAACGACGAATCCTCTAGACTTTCTTCCCACTTGACTTGTGATGTTGGGTCCAGCTTTTGTAGAATAATCTGCACAATGACGCATCCAGCGATCTGTTCGGTGTTGCCCATGTATTTTAAAGTGCGAATATGTGCGTTGAATTGGTCGGACAACTCCCTCAGCGCCACGGACGATTCACCTGCAACCCTCTTGAGCCCCAATATCTCAAGTATGTGTGCCTGAAAAACCAAACGTCTATTATTAAACCTTTTCTCCAATAAATTAAGTGCTATAGCATAATTATCATTTGTTATTTCCAATGATCGAATCGCGTCCAGCGCTGAAACCTTCAGGCACGATCGAAGATGCTGCAGCTGTCCGATTTCTGCTAAATCAGGTTGCGTTTTTTTTTTTTTGATGACGGTTGTGGACATAGAATAAAAGTTGGCCCATTCTGTATAACCACCACTGAACGTAGGCAACTTTAATGAGGGCAATTTCGGCGGTGCCTTAGCTCTAACTGTAGGCAGTACAGATTGGTGGCGAAATGTTGAGCAAGGCAATATTGAGATACGTTTCGCGATTTCACTTCGAACCGAAATTGGTCGATTGCAGCGAAGCGACATAATGCTTATTTATAATGAAAGAATGCTCAGAGCGAACGAACTTAACTAACCTGACACGCATCATCGAGGCCTAGCATAAGTTAATGCTAGGGCAATAAAATGATCGTTACAGCGAAGAGCGACAGCTTAATGTAAATGTAATTTTAAGAGCGAAATGTAAGCAGTTGCTTCGCAGAGCAAGTATTATAAGATAAGATTAAGATGCTGCTCTTATCAGTTGCGAAGTCGCTCCACCTGTTTTGGCCGTGTAGCCAGACAGAAAAAATCGGTCGAAAATTAAGATGTTGAACAGAAATTTTTTTTGTTTGTTTTTAATATTTTGACCAAACTCAACATTTAGAGGATTCATTCCAACTCCCTATATTTGTGCAAAATATTATTTTGCATCGGACTACCATATCATATCGCTGCCATAGGAACGATCAGTCGAAAAGTAAGTTCTTATATGAAGAACTTATTTGTTTATCAAGATATCTCTACCAAACACTGCATTTATTAGTTATATAAATTATTCCACATATATTTGCAAAATCCTATCAACATCGGACCACTATATCATATAGATGCCATTGGAAGGATCGGTCGAAAATGAAGTTGTTGTATGGAGAACTTTTATAAGTTTCACTATGTTCCCTACATTTATGCCAAATCTTATTTACATCGGACCACTATATCATATAGCTGCCATAGGAACGATCAGTCAATAAGTTGGTTCCTGCGTGGAAAATTTTTTTGTTTATCAAGATTTCTTAACCATACTCGTCATTAAATATTTTTTTAAGTTTAAAACTGTAATGAGCTGTTCCATTTCAAAGCAGCATATACTGTTAGTTATAAGTCTGTAGCATCCTTGATATAGCGAATACGAATAAGAGCACTAATTGTTGAAGTTATAATTAATAAAGTTCACATTGAAGTTAATTTTATATGAGGCATAAAGATGTCGAAGGCGAAAGACATAGTGGTAGTTTAATTTGTAACTGGTAAAAATGGGACAATTCCAATTTTTTACACACGGGGATTATCATGGCGTTGCTTTTATCAGAGCAATTTATAGGAAGGATAAATTAAGAGTGTCGCTTCAGTTATGCCATCAAACTGAGCAAAACTATTGTGTATGATAACGTCCGTGCGTTTTTCAGTTAGTACAGCTTTAGCCCGTCTTGACACGTATAATTGTTCTTTATCGTTTCGAGATAAGCAACGTAATCAAACATGTCGAGCAGGAAGCGAACACTTATGAGGATTGAGCATTGATGAGTTAATATGTACGTGTATATTGCGTATAAATCAGTGAAACATTTTAGTCGCCTACAGCCAGCATTATTTCAATAAATATAGCGGCCAATGGAATGCCCAAATGAGAGTCGGTTTTAGGCAATATCATAATTTAGATTTCTTATGAACGCAGAAACTAATAAGCTTTCGTTTTTTCGAGCGTGCGCATACGCCTATCACAAAGCTTTTGACGCGGAGTCACAGTGAGGCCCGCGCCCGAAGATATAAACATAACCATAGGCTAAGAATATGAAAAATTAAGTAAATAATAACCATATTGTAACCATAGGCTAAGAGTAAGGAAAATGAAGTAAATGAAGTCACTTATCAGTTAAGAGTATGCTTAC
>NW_026996744.1:0-1151 GCF_035044405.1 Drosophila montana
TAAATTAAGAGAGCCCGAATGCAAGCGCAATCGAATCACTTGCAACTCTGTTGAGATTTTTAGGAGTAAAACAGAGCCAAGCTCAGAGAGAGGATTTTCGCCGCAAGGCAAAAAGGGCGAAAAGAGGGTCGTGAATTGCTGCCGCTGATCAGCAACTTCACTTTGGAACCGACAAGCGTGAGTATCGGACGTGCATACGTGACGAAGGACAGAACTTAGGGACCGCGAGTTAGCTGCCAGGTTAGGTAGGAACAGCCTAGAATTGACGGTGCAGCAAGGCTAGGAAAGTTAAGAAGCGAATAAAAACGAAAGTGAATGTACACAGAGTGAAACGGTGTTTGCGTGTTGTCTGTGTAGAAATTGTGCATTTCAGGCTTTCGTTTGCGGCGGAGCGATTCCAGCAGCACACATCACGCAGGCCGACTCTAACCTCCCAGCGGCTTCCCTTTTTCCTTAACAGAACTAGTAACCACTCTGTGGCGGAGTTATCCCGACGGCTCCATACCCCCCTTTTCAGCTTCGCGTCTCAGCAAACTACAAATTTCTTGTAGAGTGGACCTGGGTAAGACCGAGTCATCACCTCGGCCAAGAAGCTACTTTACAAGTGGCGCCCGAGCAGGGACCCTATGCGTGAAAGGGCGTAGCACTAACGTGGCTTAAAAGCCCATAAAAGTGCCTCCAGGGTGAGTAAAAACCAAAACACCAAAAGTAACTGAGAAGTTAGCTGCCTGCGGCATAGGAAAAGGGAGCATAGAAAGTCCCACAGGGGTGTCAGCAACAAACGCACACGTGCAGGCAGACAAGTGGGGACAACTAGACAAGACGAAGCAGAGACTCGAAAACTAACGGACAGCCATAAAACTTTTCGCTGAGCGAGCGAGTTTGCGGCGAGCGTGCTAGCGTGTGTGCACGCATACAAGTACACGCTCACACGCATAAGCCGAGAGTCGGCAGAGCGCGCGTCAACGACGCGGCTGCGAAGGCCCACCGTGGGGCAAATCGCTCGGTACGCGTCGAAATTTTAGCGATCAGTAAGCGCGACGGAAAAAAAAATGAACAATAAAGTGGATTCGGCCCAATATGAACATTGGAGCTGTAGTGGCGAATAATTTTTTTTTGTGAACAAACTAAGCAGTGGAAAAAATAAATAT
>NW_026996745.1:0-1498 GCF_035044405.1 Drosophila montana
ATGGTGAACATCTTAGACAAAGTGAGCAATAAGGGTGAACGTTTTTCTTTTATTTTACGCAGCGTCACTTATTAGGGTGGTCAACTACAATTAAAAAAATTTAAATAAAATTAGTTAAAATAATTGAAAATAAATATAAATTAAACAAATTAAAATAAATGAAATTTTAACATATCTAAAATAAAATTAAATAAAATAATTTAAAATAAAAGTAAATTAAAAATTAAAATAATTAAAATAAATGAAAATAAAATAAATAAAAATAACGGCGCAAGGAGGAACTGGAGGCGATTACTCACGAGTTCGGGCTGAGCGAGTTGGGACGGATTGAAGACTTGCGTCGTCGTTTGGCAAGCTTCGTGTCCGGGGGTTCGCATTCCGCCAAAATATAGGATCGGCTAGCCGACCTGGAGGCCAAATACACAAGGACCCCGGAGCACAAGGCCCAGCTCGAGCCTGACCCAGTCGAATAGGATAGGATAGACGTTCGAAGTCAGAGTCAGACTCCGGCCCACGTTCAAACACCCCCGGCTTTCTCGAGGTCCCGGCGATCCCGAACTACAAGGCCCGTGATGCGAGCGACAGGACGAAGGAATCGGGGACGCCTCGTGTTACTGAGGGCGTCCCATTAACACAGACGCGCCTACCCATGGAGTATAGGGGGCACTGCATCGTTCCGGAACAGGTCAGGAAGTGGGGTATACGCTTCGATGGGCAGGCTGATCCACTGTCCTTCGTGGAAGCCATCGAAGATCGGGATATGTCCTATGACATTGACTCCGATAGGTTGCCCCGGTTGATCGGCGAAGCCGCTCGCTGGTTCATGACAAGTGGGCTAAGAGAGGTGTCATGGAATGAGTTTAAGGAGGGATTTTTGGATTTCTTTTTGCCCCCGCGATATTTTAAATTGTGGGAAGACGCAATCCGGGCTCACCGTCAACGAGAGAGCGAGGGACTCAAGCAGTATGTGGTGGACATCAGGGCGCTGATGCACCACGCTGTCTACAGTCCGGAGCGAGAACTGGCGAGAATATCCGACAACGCAGCCCCAGAGTATAAATTGTATGTGCGGAGACAAGATTTCGCGTCGCTGTCGAAGCTCATACAATATCCGTTATGAGGGTATAAAACAGCAGGGTCAACAGTATCCCCCGGGCACGAGCATGGCACGTATCTAGGCGAGGGGCAAGGACAGGCGAGAACAGGCTTAAACAACCCGTTCAGGGTAGCTTCATCGCTAGTATTACCGGCGCCAAGGGAAGATCCCGCTAACCGAATGATTGGCCAAGAAACCGGGGGAACAGCCAGGAGACGCACGATATGTTTTCGATGCGGGCAAGAGGGGCATTTTAGGAGGGAATGTCCCATCCCGCAGGTATTCTTTTGTGAGCAATGCGGAACTAGGGGGTGAGCAGCCAGGAATGCTGTAGACGACCGGCTCAGGGAAACGGGCCGAGGCACCATCCGGACCGGGAGCGGATGGACCCGACTGGGCGTA
>NW_026996746.1:0-965 GCF_035044405.1 Drosophila montana
TAAGCAAATAGTCATATATTTTAATTAGTTTGTTTTCTTAATAATGTTTTTAAGCAATTACTGTTACTAATTACGAGTAATTTTATTTTAAATTTTATCCAGGTCGTTTGCCTGGCTCTGGTATCGCTTCTTAATGGATCTGTTATGGTACTTATATAATTTGTATAATAGATGTGCTAGTATTATAATAAAAATTATAACAATAAGTATTGTTATTAGTTTAAGGTCGGTGTTTTCGACTTCGACTTTGTTTATTACATTAGCTGTCGAGTCTACCGTAAAAAAGTTAGTTTACATGTCTTCCTGCCTAGTATTTGCGTGGCTTTACAGGCCGCACTCTAATTGTGCAGATGTTATTCCGCTCAATTTTAAAATTTTAAATTTTAAAATTAAATTTTATGCATCGCAGTGCATTAAAAAAAAATGTTATTGGTGGGCGTTCTTTGAAACGCTGTCGGTTCACGTTCATTAAACGATGGTCTAAAGAGTTTAACGATCCTTTTATAACGAAACTTCTGTACATCTCTCTTGTTCGTCCTATCCTTGAATACTGCTCTTGTATCTGGTCTCCGCAGTATAACAACAGCCAGTATATAACAGCCAGGATCGTATTGAATCTGTTCAGAAGCAATTTCTGCTTTTTGCCTTACGAGGCTCAAGTTTATATGAGGATATACATCCTCAGGAAAAGGTAAAGGAGGGGACCTAGACACATTAGAAATAAGGTAGTCGTTAACAAATACAAGATCAAGTGTTCTATTCAAATGATTAGAAATTGAATTGATTTGAAACAACGAAAGGTCAAGCATGTAATCTATAAAGTCATGCTGTGCTGAGGGCACTAGATAATTTTCGGCAGTGAAAAGTGACCAAGAGATGTTCGGCAAATTAAAATCACCCAACACAATAAATAGGTCATTATCACGCACGTGTGAAGAAACTTCTTTAATACAAGAAATATGTTT
>NW_026996747.1:0-611 GCF_035044405.1 Drosophila montana
GCGCAGAGCTCGAAATTCAGAAATCTCAAAATATTGTCAAATTTGCATCGGACAGGCAGGCAGGGACCAACAAGCACACATGCGCATAAATGCTTATATTCATATACAAAATACGCAAGTATGCGTGAATAGCAAATCCAAAAACTTTTAAATGCACACATGCCAACGCTTGGGTACCCTTTCGAAGAAGAACGAGCTAAAATTAAAGAATTTCGCATCGACTTGGCAAACCCTTTCATTATTTCATATTACTCGTCCCCTTAAAAGGGAAGAAATGCCACCGACTTTTGACAAAAATTGAATTTGTGGTCATTTTTGCTTGTGCACACATGCACACACAAACATTTAAACGGTACCTAGACATAAAGAGAGCATTGAGAGCACTGAGAGTAAGTGCGAGCGAGATAAAAATAAACAGCGATGCCGTTCTATCGCACAAATCATATGGAAGAGAGTAAGCCAAAGGAGTTTCCTGTAGTGTGAGCGATCAAAAGATGTCTTATGTATATCTTACTCGCTCGTTGGACCAGATGCATATTTTTCAAAGTGTCCAACCAGTTTCCGTTGTTTGACCCATCTATGTACATATGTATATGTTTTTTGGTTAGTGC
>NW_026996748.1:0-660 GCF_035044405.1 Drosophila montana
ACGGGCAGGCAGACAGACAGACACACAGATAGATAGACATAACGGCAGACCAATAAGCTCGCAGACATTGAGACACACGGCAGAGAGAGAGAGACAGACTGTTGGTCAGCCTCTATTTCAGTCTGACTATCAGTATGCCTCTGTGTCTGCTTCTGCCGGTGTGTCTGTCTGCGAAGCTGTAGGTATTTCTATATTTCTGTCTGTTCTACTGTCTGTGTATCATTCTCTCTCTTCCTGTGTAGCTGTATATCTGCGAGTACTTGGATCTGCGTGTCTGTCTGACTATCTTCCTATCTGCCGGTTTGTCTTCCTGTTTGTCTGCCTGTCTGTCTCTCTGCGCGTCTGTCTGTCTCTTTCTATCGCTACGCATGCCTGTGTCTCTGTCTGTCTGACTATCTGACTGCCTGCCTCTGTGTATGTCTGTATGCATGCCTCTCTCTCCATCTCTCTCTATCTCTCGTCTTCTCTTCTTCGGACGCGAAATTGGGGACGAAGCGTCGATACCACAATGCCATCCCGAGGCACTGACGCAGCTCCTTGCAGTTCGATGGGGCCTCTGGATCGCGAGCCCCTTTGAGGGGTCCGTATTCCTTCGCCGCTCACTACGTGTCCTAAATATACCAACTCCTTCCGGAAGAAAGGGCATTTCCCTATGTTGAG
>NW_026996749.1:0-13476 GCF_035044405.1 Drosophila montana
AGTGCAAAAACAGTAGGTAAAGCAATATTTTGTAAGATCGACAACCAATCGAATGTAAATTTAAATGTATCAATGTAACAATATTATAGGATAAGATAATAAGCAACTTAGTGCAATATGCCTGAAGTATCGATATCGCTTACGATATCGATACTTCGAGTAAAAACAAGAAGAAGAATAAAAAGAAGAATTCAATTCTAAAATCGGAGCCGTACGGAACGGACGAGATTCGTAAAAATAAAGCCAACGGCCGTTTGTATTTTACAAATAAGGTGTGGGGTATACCCAAAAAAAAAAAAAAAAAAAAACATTGCAAATCAGTGGCAATGAAATACACTGAAATATTAAGAAAATCAAAGAATTAATTAATTTCCCTATTGGGCGCCCACAGCGTCGAGTTTGGACAAAGCGTCTCAATTCATCAATGGCGCTCAGCCCTAAAAGCAATCATGGACGATCCCGTGGATAGAGCCGGAGCCGCAGGAGGAGATTGGATGCTGGATTTGTTTGAGGAAGGTAACAAAATGTTAGGTGGCGACGATGCAGAAGACGCTAGAATTCGGGGCAACATGGCGCCAAAGGTAGTCGAGGAAAGCGTACATGAGAAAGAAGGAGACAACCATAGTGATGCAATTTCGAAAAACGTACGCACAACCTTGACGGCTGAAAGTATTTCACCACAAAGCGCGCTGCAAACATCAGAAGGTTACGAAATTCAGCAATTGCAAGAGATGGCGAAATTATTGGAAAGCAGAAAACGTATAGCCGAGTTACAGTTAGCTATATCAAAAGCTGAAAAAGAGGTGGCTGATTTGCAGCTTGCGCCAAAGGAGCGCCTTGATGTCAGTCATATTGATACTTTAGTGCGCAGCTTTTCTGGCGATGATGGCTACTCGATCGTGCAATGGATGCGTGACTTCGAAGACGTAATGACCCTGTACGATATACCAGATGTTAAGCGGTGGATATTAGCGAAAAAAATGCTAACTGGTTCCGCTAAGGCGTACATAGACCATGTAGCTCCATTGACCTGGAAGGACGTGCATTGCGTACTGCTGGAAGTTTTCGAGCAAAAAGTGACTACATGGGATATAGGCAAGCAGTTGGAGGCGCGTAAGATCGGAAGAGGCGAAACCGCATTGCAGTACTATGTTGCAATGTGCAGCATAGCAGCGCAAGCAGACATGGCCACAAGCGACGTCATCAAATTTATTGTGTTCGGCCTGCAGGATAGGACTGGAGCAGCACCAGCCATGTTATATTGCCGTTCCTTGAAGGAGCTGCGTGACAAGATGATTGTATACGAGAAAGTGCGAAAAGCATCAGCTAATGTACCTAGTCGTAGCATCGAAACGCCAAGAGGTCGAGCAACGGGAAGTAATGCAGCAAGTCAACAGCAAAAAACCAGTGAGATACTTTGCTATAATTGCCGTGGCTTTGGTCATATGATGAAGGAGTGCAGCCAGCCAAAGAGGCCAGAAAGGGCGTGCTTTAAGTGCTGGAGTATGGATCTTCAGTATGCGCGATGTCCTAAGCGCAGTACTACAACTACAATTGCAGCAGTGCAAGGCAACGAGGGCACGGGTTAGATGAATAATAACGAGTTAGCAGCTGTTCAATTAATACAATTATGAGTTCCGTTTGGTGAAGAAAGAGGCACAAGTGTTTTTTGTTTATTCGATACGGGGAGTCCCGTAAGCTTTATTTATAAGGCATTAATACCAAAAAATATAAAGTTAAAATCTGAAGTCAGTCAATACCATGGATTAGGAGGACGGCCTATACCAACATGGGGAAAGTTGAAATGCCGAATTAACTTTCTTATGAAAACCTATATTATTTCACTTAATATTGTAGACGATAAGATATTACCTCTACCAGTATTATTAAGAAGAGATTCTTTAGAAATCATTGAAGTAAAATTAGTTCATAAGAAAAGTATTAATGCTGAATATCATTTTCCTCTTAATTCAATAAAGAATAAAACCGCTTATTCGACTTGTGCATCTTTGTTCACCAGTGACCAACAAATTATTAGTGATAAGCAATTCAATCATTTATCGTATAATAATATAAGCAATCCTACATTAAGTAATCAACAAATTAGTAGCAACTTAAGCAATCAACTACTAAATGAAGAGGTAGGCAGCCAAGTTAATAGTAGTCTTCAATACCTTAAAGAGCAAGATGATTTTAGTAACTTTTGTGCCAATATTGAAATCGAAGAGAATGATACCATTAACGTGGGTGAAGAGTTTGGCAAATCTTGGGCAGACAAATGTAAGGAACTAATTAGAACTCATTATCTGCATCGGGAATGTGACTTTACAGTGACCCCTAAATACAACATGACCATTAGAGTAACGGACACAACACCATTCTACTGCAATCCAAGGCGCCTGTCCTATTATGAGTGAGACAAAGTAGCAGAAATTATAGAGGACCTTTTAAATAAAAAGGTCATTCGACCTAGTGAATCTCCGTATGTTTCCCCTTTGGTTCTGGTGAAAAAGAAGTCAGGAGATCTCCGAATGTGTGTTGATTATCGCGGTTTGAACAAGCGTATTATCAAGGACAATTATCCGTTGCCGCTCGTTGAGGACTGTCTGGAATATTTAGAGAACAAATGCTGTTTTTCCGTTATAGATTTTAAAAGTGGTTACCACCAGATTGGAGTTGAGGAAAAATCAATCCCGTACACTGCAAGAATACCTTTCGGGCTCAAAAATGGATCAGCCATATTTCAGAGATTTATTTCCAATCTGCTTAGTGACCTCATTAGAAATAAGAGCATCGTAGTTTATATGGACGATATAATGGTGGCAACAAAAACAGTAGAGGAACACATAGATATCTTGAAGAAGTTGTTAGCCCGTATCAGTGAACATAATTTAGAGATAAATATGAAGAAATGCATATTTTTAAGACGAGATATTGAGTTTTTGGGATATAAGGTGACACAGAAGGGCCTAGTACCAAGTGACTCTCATATAGAAGCGTTTAAAAGATATCCAGTTCCTCAAAATATAAAAGCAGTACATTCGCGCCTAGGGTTTTTTTTCATATTTTAGACGCTTTGTGTTGTCATTCGCGAAAATAAAAGTACTAAAAGCGGGTGGTCCTTTTCCCCTTAACAATGAACAGCTAGAAGTATTTCAAATGCTCAAGAAAGCGCTAGCGAACCCTCCGGTCTTAGCCATCTTTAGTCCCAACAGAGAAACTGAGTTGCATACCGATGCAAGCTCACACGGATATGGAGCCGTACTGTTACAAAGACAAGATGACGGAAAAATGCATCCCATTTCGTTTTATTCGGGTAAAACAACAGAAGTAGAATCTCGCTATCATAGCTTTGAATTAGAGACCTTAGCCATAATTTACGCATTGCGGCGTTTTAGAGCATATTTAGAGCATAGGCCATTTAAAATAATTACTGATTGTAATTCGTTAGTACAGACGTTAAGCAGAAAATCTATTAGTCCAAAAATTGCGCGCTGGTCGTTAGAGTTGGAAAACTATGATTATTCTATTACACATAGGCCTAGTGTCAGTATGGCACATGTGGACGCATTGAGTAGACAATCTCAAGGATAGAGATAAAATAAAACATATCGGCAATGTAAAGTATGAAGATAACACAAATCATAGAGGTAATACAAGTTATAGCGATAACGTAGAGCATAGAGATAATGCAGAGCATAGAGGCATTCTTAAAAAGGTGATGGGGGGGGTCGACAAGATTGGAGACATGAATAAAAATGGATTCACCGAAATTAGAGCAAAAGAGAAGGAAAATTTGGAATATAAAGAGCAGCCGATTATAACTCAGCCCTAGAAATTGGAGTGGTTGGTGTTACCCCAGATGATGTGGACTTAATCTTACAAACTGAGCAGATGCGAGATGAAGAGATAGTAAAAATTAGAGAAATAATAGAGGAAGGTCGCGAGACTGAATTTGAAATGATAGATGCAATAATATTCAAAAGAGATAGTGAGGGCAAGTTAGGTCTATATGTTCCGAAGTGCATGGAAGAGCAATTAATCAGAATAGCACACGAAAAGTTAGGACATCTAGCGGCAGACAAGTGTGTTAATGACCTAAAAAGAATATATTGGTTCCCGTCAATGCGTAGTAAAGTAGCACAATTTATTAGAAATTGTTTGCCGTGCATATTACACTCTATGCCCAAAACCATAAATAATAGAACATTACATAGCATACCGAAGTCAGAAGTGCCCTTTCATACATTACACATAGACCATCTAGGCCCTTTACCGAGTATCACATCAAAAAGAAAACATATTTTGGTAATCGTAGATGCCTTCACAAAATTTGTGAAGTTATTTCCGGTCAATAGTACCAGTACACGTGAAGCCAAAGACGCCTTGAGTAAATACTTCGAATTTTACAGTAGACCTGTAAGAATAGAGTTTGCGAATTTCTTGCAAGAACGCGATATAGAGCATATCAAAGTTGCCACTGGGGCACCACAGGCTAATGGCCAAGTTGAAAGAGTTAATCGTGTTCTCACCCCCATGTTAGGTAAACTCTCAGAGCCCATTCAGCAGGCAGATTGGTATAAGTTGATGAACAAAGTCGAGCATGCCATAAATAACGCTATTCATAGTAGCACGCAGAAAACACCCAGTATCTTGTTATTTGGAGTGATCCAAAAAGGACCAATAGTTGAGATTAAACATAGAGGAGAGAAATCTTAATGCGGTGCGAAAGAAAGCTAGTGAAAATATTTTGTGCTCACAGCTAAGAAATGAGAATATATATGGCAAGAAACATAAGGCCCCGTTAACGTATCAAATAGGTGATTACGTGGCCATTCGTAATGTTGACACTACAATAGGAGTTAATAAAAAATTTGCACCAAAATATCGTGGCCCATATAAGATAAACCGAGTCTTTGACAACGACCGTTATGAAGTGGTTGATATTGAAGATTGCCAATTGACTCAGATGCCATACTGTTGTATATTAGAGCCAGCTAGGCTCAAGCCATGGGTTCAGTGTGTATCCGACACAATAGATGTATGTCGTTAACCTACATATATAGATAACCTAAGATCATTTAAATAAGTGAGATGTATTGTAAGATCGTGGGCGATCTGTAGTCAGGTTAGCCGAATGTAAGATCGACAACTAATCGAATGTAAATTTAAATGTATCAATGTAACAATATTATAGGATGAGATAATAAGCAACTTAGTGCAATATGCCTGAAGTATCGATATCGCTTACGATATCGATACTTCGAGCAAAAACAAGAAGAAGAATAAAAAGAAGAATTCAATTCTAAAATCGGAGCCGTACGGAACGGACGAGAATCGTAAAAATAAAGCCAACGGCCGTTTGTATTTTACAATTTAAATCTTTTGTACTAAAGTACGGTCCTATGAAGACGTTCATAACGGACATGGGTACTGAATACAAAAATTCGCTAATAATTGTCATAAGTTAGAAAATAAATACTTAGGCCTTTATAAAGTAATAAGCATAGAAGATAGAAACAACATAAAAATAGATGTAGGAAAAAAGAAACCCCAACTAGTAAATAAGAACAGGTTAAAATTATTCAAAACTTAGCTTCGCTCGAGCATAGAACATATTACATTTTTAGGCCTGATCAGCCACAAAGTAACTATCAATATTTAATTACAAAAATATATATAAAAAAAAAAACTATCGTTAGGTTTTGGCCACCTTGCGGTGAGCTCACATATCGTGGGATTTCAAAGTGTGTCAGCTCTGAGAGATCAGATTCAATTTCTCTCCAGTAATTTTGAAGTTCTGGTGTCAAGGGATCATCCCACCCCAAGCGTTGTATATGTAATTGTACACGAAGATTTTGCATCGAACTATAATAGTGTACAAAATACCAAGTGGGTCAGAAATCCGAGCAACCACTGAAATTATTGATCGGCGAGTAAGATTTTAGACAATTGGTAATTCGTATTTGACGCAAAATTTCTCTTCACGAGGATTCCAAGAAATCCCCAATACTTATTTCATCGCTACTTTCTCTCCATCTTTCATGTTTTGAATTTAATTTTGCCAGCTCTACACCCGCTCGTCCTATTAGTGATTTTAGCTCCTCAATCTTGGGATCTAGTTCCAAAAATCTCTCTGCGCCTGACAGCACATCATCCACATCATTTCTTCCTTCGCTCCTATAGGATATTCAGATTGATACCTAACCGCTATGTAGTGAAGACTCCTGATGGCTAAAAACGGTGCGCACGACAGACCATAAGATAAGGTGTTAAGCTTAAACAGTTGCAAGGGATCAGTGTCAGCATTTCTCCACGGAATATGTTGAAAACAACAATCAGCCGGGTGAATCATGAGCTGCCGATACATTTTTGACACATAGAAGTGTAAAATAAATCTACTTAAATTTTAGCTCCTGTCCATAAGAGTTCGTAGAGCGCTCCTTGTGAAGAAGTCTGTCGTGATGCTTTGCGGTCGAAGAACGCAGTCGTGCAGTATTACATAATTAGGTTGCGATAGATCGACATCAGCGTCTTTCGAACAAGCGAATTTCCAAGACTAATAGGGGTTGCTTGAAAGGCATACAAACTTGAACACGACCTATATCAAGCATACACAGAGGGGAAAACGGCGGTCTAATAACAACACTTTTTATACTTGATTCTATACCAAAATATTCGTAACTTTTTGAGCCCGAATCGAGCTAAAAACTCTTGAAGTAAGTATAATTCATACTTAATTTCAGATAAGCTCAGAAAGGTCTTAGAATAAGTGCTAATATTCTTGAATCAAGTACAAAAAAGTTATTTTAAGTAGTATTTGTACTTAATGTAAGCCTGAAACAAGTAAGAGGCTCTAGTCGGGAGCTCCCGACTAGGGAATATCCTGAACCCTCTTTTACCAACACCAAATGCAGCTCGCGATAGGTCTCGGGCTCGTGACAGACCACACTACTTGCCGACGCCTCTACTCAACAGCCACACCAATTCAGTCTTAATGAGAATAAAACGGATTTAAATAGCAACATAGAAAACAATACAATCGCAATTGCAATGCTGTTGATAGAATTCAACAAAGACGCGTATGAACCGCGTATGTGTGCGGTACATGTATATAAAAATTCCTGCAATTTTCCCTTGCTGTGTTTCTTAACTGATATTGATGAAATTTTCAGTAGAGCTTATTGTGCTATAGAATATTCGTATATTCTTAAAAAGACAATATATTTTAAAATGTAGTTTAAGTTGGTGGGTAGTTCAAATGTATTTGATTTATTGCTACGTAGTGGCTTTTAAGATTTTTTTTATGGGTTCAGGGTATAAAAAATAGATCCCATGATAGGACTCGTACACGCGACAGACCATATCTTCTTGACACCACCCCTATTCAATAGCCACACCAAATATTGAGTCTGAGTGCGAAAAAACGGATTAATATAGCAGCACAGAAAACAACACAATGATTTTGTTAGAATTCAAAGAAGACGCGCAGGAATGTGTGTGTTTACATGCATACAGAAATTCCGTCTGTCTGTCTGCCTGTCTCTCTTTCTGTTTGTCTCTCTGACTGTCTGTATGATGCCTGTCTGTCTGTCCATCTTTCTCTGTGTCTTCATGTGTGCCTGTCTGCCTGTTTGTCAGGTATACTGTCTTGCGCTAGCTGCGGCTAACACGTGAATTAACTGAACGAATTAAAATAGCAGCACAGAAAACCATTCAATCACAATTGCAATGTTGTTGATAGAATTCAAAGCAGACGCGCAGAAATTCTTAGAACATGTTTTATTTAATAACTTCTGTGTTTATATAGAATATTTGTGTATTATCAAAAAGTCAATTGTATTTAAATTGGGGCTTATATTGGTGGGCAGCATAAATTGGTGTTTTTACTTGATTTATGGATATGAGGTAGAAGCGGGGAGGTGGTGGTAGCTATAAAATGAAAGATACTTGATATATATATACTATTCTAGAAGCTACATGTTAAGTTTGGTGACTCAAGCTCTTATTATTTACCAAAATTGCTAATAAAAAAATACAGGATTTCGATATCGATTTTTATCGATTACTTAGAAACGGGGCAAGTTATTGAATATCGGAAACATACTCGATCTCCGCGGCACTAGGAGGACCTACAGCTAATATAGTGTGCTGGAATTGCGATAAAGTGGGTCACCGATTCGATGAATGCGTGGGAAAGAACGTATATTCTTCTTCGGTTGCGGTGCCAAAAATATTGTTAAACCTAATTGTAGAAAATGCAATCTTTTCTTTCCGATAAGTCGGTAAATGAATTAGACATCACGTACTCATTAAGTTTTTATGTAGTGTGACGCGGAGTCACAATAGACCCACCTATATTATAAATAATGAGTGTCAAGCAAATGAAGTTGAAATATGAAATAGAAAACTTATCATTAAGAATAGAAAGAAGTGGATTTATTAGGAATTTAGAGGAGCCAATTATAATATAAATTTAATCATAAGCAACTCTGACTCCTTAAATGTTAACAGTAGGAGTAGAAGAGAGCGAATGCTTGCGAGAGAGTTTTCGCCGGAGAGCGAAAAGGGCTAAAAAGGGTTATGAGCTGCTGAAGCTGAGCAGCAAGATCACTTAGAATTCAGCGAAAGTAAGTACAAGACGTGCACGTGCGACGACGGACAAGATTTAGGGGAAACGCGAGGTAGCCGCGAGGCTAGAAAGAAATAAGAAGTGATGGTGCAGCGGGGAAAGTCGAATAAATAAATTGCGAATTATAATCCACGAAATTGATCGGTGTCTACATTGCTTTGTACAAGTTAGCGGCATAGGCCGTAAAGTGGTTGTGTGTGTTTTTGTAGCTGTTTATTCTGCGGCGGAGTGATCCCAGCATCACCCATCACGCTGATCTACCCTCACCTAACCGCAGCGGAGAGAGCCCGGCGGTTCCCTTCCATCTTCCCAAAGATATAAATCTCTCTGTGGCGGAGTCTTCCCGACGGTTCTCTAAACCCCCCCTTTCAGCTTTACGTCTCGCCAAACTACAAATTTCTTGTAGAGTGAACCTGGTAAGATTAAGTTTTATAACCCGGGCCAAGTAACAACTTTACAAGTGGCGCCCGAGCAGGGACCCCAAGCGAAAAGGGGCGTGGCATTAACGTGGCCTAAAAGCCCCCGTAAGTGCCACCAGAGTGGATTCAGGGCCAAAAAGGCAGTGTTAGCTGAGAAGTTAGCTGCCCGCGGCATAGATAAGTGAACATCAAAAGTCCCACTGGGCTGTCAGCAGCAAACGCACACGTGCAGGCAGGCAAGTGATGGCATGAGAGAAATAGCAAAGAAAAGACAAGAAAAACTAACGGACGGCCATAAAACTTCTCGCTAACCGAGCGAATTCGTTCAAGCGCGCGAGAGTGTGCGCTCACACACTAATACACGCTCACACGCACAAGCGTATGTCGGGAGTTAGCGGAGCGCGTGCCAACGGCACAGCTGCCTGAACCTACCGTGGGGCAAATCGTTCGGTACGCGTCGAAATTACGCTGTAAGTGAGCGCAGCGTGGAAACGTTTTTCATACAACAACCAAAAACAAAAAAGGGAGAAAACAAAAAAAAAATGAGCAAGGAAAAGTGCTAGTGAATTGGGACGAGACAAGTGCGCTTAAGTTTTTTTTTTTGGGGTTTTTTTTTGTGTTCAAAAAAAAAAAGGTATAAAGTTAGAGTGGCCAATGAGAGTGAACATGGTACCACGGTGAACGAGTGAGCGAGTGTAGCGAAAAGTTACTGTAGAGTGAGGCCAGTACGGTCTTAGGGTGGTCAACTAAAGTGCGCAGTGACTTTTGTTTTGTGGCTCGGTACGAAATAAAATTTAATAATAATAAAAATAAAACTAATTAAAAAAAAAATAAAACTAATTCAAATTAAAAATAATCAAAATTAAATTAATAAAAATAAAAATAATAATAAAAATAAAAAAATATTATAAAAATAATAAAATTAATAAAAAGAAAAATAATAAAAATAAAATTTATATATAAAAATAAAATAATAATAAAATTAATTAAAAATTAAATTAAAATCAATATAAAAATAATTAAAGTAAAATAATCGGAACCTGGCGAGCAATAAGGACAGGCTAGCTTGCGGAAACAGAAATACAACACAGATAAGGAAACGAAACTCAAACGCACACGTGCAGGCAGGCAAGTGATGGCATGAGAGAAATAGCAAAGAAAAGACAAGAAAAACTAACGGACGGCCATAAAACTTCTCGCTAACCGAGCGAATTCGTTCAAGCGCGCGAGAGTGTGCGCTCACACACTAATACACGCTCACACGCACAAGCGTATGTCAGGAGTTAGCGGAGCGCGTGCCAACGGCACAGCTGCCTGAACCTACCGTGGGGCAAATCGTTCGGTACGCGTCGAAATTACGCTGTAAGTGAGCGCAGCGTGGAAACGTTTTTAATACAACAACCAAAAACAAAAAAGGGAGAAAACAAAATAAAAATGAGCAAGGAAAAGTGCTAGTTAATTGGGACGAGACAAGTGCGCTTAAGTTTTTTTTTTTGGGGTTTTTTTTTGTGTTCAAAAAAAAAAAAGGTATAAAGTTAGAGTGGCCAATGAGAGTGAACATGGTACCACGGTGAACGAGTGAGCGAGTGTAGCGAAAAGTTACTGTAGAGTGAGGCCAGTACGGTCTTAGGGTGGTCAACTAAAGTGCGCAGTGACTTTTGTTTTGTGGCTCGGTACGAAATAAAATTTAATAATAATAAAAATAAAACTAATTAAAAAAAAAATAAAACTAATTCAAATTAAAAATAATCAAAATTAAATTAATAAAAATAAAAATAATAATAAAAATAAAAAAATATTATAAAAATAATAAAATTAATAAAAAGAAAAATAATAAAAATAAAATTTATATATAAAAATAAAAAAATAATAAAATTAATTAAAAATTAAATTAAAATCAAAATAAAAATAATTAAAGTAAAATAATCGGAACCTGGCGAGCAATAAGGACAGGCTAGCTTGCGGAAACAGAAATACAACACAGATAAGGAAACGAAACTCAAACGCACACGTGCAGGCAGGCAAGTGATGGCATGAGAGAAATAGCAAAGAAAAGACAAGAAAAACTAACGGACGGCCATAAAACTTCTCGCTAACCGAGCGAATTCGTTCAAGCGCGCGAGAGTGTGCGCTCACACACTAATACACGCTCACACGCACAAGCGTATGTCGGGAGTTAGCGGAGCGCGTGCCAACGGCACAGCTGCCTGAACCTACCGTGGGGCAAATCGTTCGGTACGCGTCGAAATTACGCTGTAAGTGAGCGCAGCGTGGAAACGTTTTTAATACAACAACCAAAAACAAAAAAGGGAGAAAACAAAAAAAAAATGAGCAAGGAAAAGTGCTAGTGAATTGGGACGAGACAAGTGCGCTTAAGTTTTTTTTTTGGGGTTTTTTTTTGTGTTCAAAAAAAAAAAAGGTATAAAGTTAGAGTGGCCAATGAGAGTGAACATGGTACCACGGTGAACGAGTGAGCGAGTGTAGCGAAAAGTTACTGTAGAGTGAGGCCAGTACGGTCTTAGGGTGGTCAACTAAAGTGCGCAGTGACTTTTGTTTTGTGGCTCGGTACGAAATAAAATTTAATAATAATAAAAATAAAACTAATTAAAAAAAAAATAAAACTAATTCAAATTAAAAATAATCAAAATTAAATTAATAAAAATAAAAATAATAATAAAAATAAAAAAATATTATAAAAATAATAAAATTAATAAAAAGAAAAATAATAAAAATAAAATTTATATATAAAAATAAAAAAATAATAAAATTAATTAAAAATTAAATTAAAATCAAAATAAAAATAATTAAAGTAAAATAATCGGAACCTGGCGAGCAATAAGGACAGGCTAGCTTGCGGAAACAGAAATACAACACAGATAAGGAAACGAAACTCGGAGCTCTGCCATAAGTTCAACAAAGATAAGAGGTGACGTGCGAAAGGATGGATACGGGTAAGTGTCAGAATCCAGGGGTGGGCGTGCGTTGGGTCCACTTGCGAGGAAAGGAGGAGCTGGAGTCAATCACTCGCGAGTTCGGGTTGAGCGACCTAGGGCGGGTCGAAGACTTGCGTCACCGGTTGGCAAGTTTCGGGTGTTCGCACTCGGCCAAAATATGTGGTCGGCTAGCCGAGCTAGTGGCCAAATACACCCGAACCCCCGAGCGGAAAGCCCAGCCCGAACCCGACACCGTCGAATGGGATCGGCGGTCGAAATCGGAATCAGATTCTGGCCCACGTCTGTGCACTCCTGGCCTGTGATCCCGGTGATCCCGAGCCGTAAGATCCGTGATGCGGGTGATAGGGTAAAATAATCGGTGACATCTCGTGGAATCGAGGGGACACTGCATCGTACCCGAACAAATCAGGATGTGGGGTATACGATTCGATGAACAGACTGATCTATTGTCCTTCGTGGAGGCCATCGAACCCTGTCATACGACATCGACCCAGACAGGTTACCCAGGGCGATGAATGAGGTCATGATCGGCGAAACAGCTCGCTGGTTCATGACGAGCGGACTAAGGGGCGTGTCATGGCATGATTTCAAGGAGGGATTCTTAGATTTCTTTTTTCCCCGCGATACTTTGAACTGTTAGAAGACGAAATCCGGGTTCGTCGTCAACGAGATGGCGAAGGATTCAAACAGTATGTGGTGGACATGAGGGCATTGATGCACCACGCTGGCTACAGCCCGGAGAGGGAACTAAGTAGTATACGACTAAGTAAGTATACGACAACGCAGACCCAGAGTATAACACGATTTCTCATCACTTTCGAAGCTCATACAGCTAGCCGTCAAATACGAAGGGATAAAACTCCAGGGTGAACAGCACCCATCTGGATGGCGATCTCGGCTAGGGAATAACATGGGCACGTATCTAGGTGACGGGCAATCGCAGAGCAACGACCGGCATAAAAAACCCGTTCAGGGTAGCCTCATCGCCAGTCAGCGGGGTGGCTCTCAGTGGGGCAGTTCCAGGGGCACTACCGGCAGCGTGAGAAGAGGCCGCCAACATTGGTCAGGAATCTGGAGGGACAGCCAGGCGACGCCCGATATGCTTTCGATGCGGGCGAGAGGGGCATTTTAGAAGGGAATGTCCCAACCCTCAGGCGGTATTTTGTATTGTAGTGCGTATATGCCCTTACAGAATACCCTGTACTTAAATATAAAGTATGCAGCACTTTGTTGCATACAATAACAATAATATTTTAAACAACCCCAGAGCCACTTTATGTATTGGCTCGGTCTCATATTACGCAGCGCGGTTCACTAGCCTCACTAGCTGACCGTTTATGCTTACGCTGCATATCCCACGCTCCGTCTGAGCGCATTCCGTGAGCAATATATATGCTCACTAATACAGGCATATTCGAGCTACTCACTCTCCCTCTCTTTGTAGCTGTTAACCAATAACAGCATAACCAAT
>NW_026996750.1:0-2125 GCF_035044405.1 Drosophila montana
GCTGATAACTTTTGTCATAGGGTCAGAGTATCGGGGGTGAAGCCGGGCACATAGCGGCGCTCAATTTATTGAAAAGTGGCAACGCCGGGCTTGCGATCTACGACGCCAAAAGGTGCGATTGCTATTGACCGCCCGATTCGCTCCTTAAGAGATGGTAGAGAGAGCGGATCGCCTGCCCTTGGATAGGCCCTTGGTCTTCATTTGAGCCGTTGACCCAAAAAAATGCAGCTGTGCAGAAGGGCAGCAACGGTGCCCGCCTCGTAAATGTATGCGTGTGCCGAAATTCGTCACCGATGGTGCCCAAATGACAAGCGTGTTGTGCGCAAGCGCATCTTTGAAAGAAA
The DNA here is from genome assembly GCF_035044405.1 of Drosophila montana. Classification (NCBI taxonomy): domain Eukaryota; kingdom Metazoa; phylum Arthropoda; class Insecta; order Diptera; family Drosophilidae; genus Drosophila; species Drosophila montana. The sequence continues at coordinate 345 of NW_026996750.1, forward strand.
ATTAAAATTAAATTTAAATAAATAAACATTGTGCAAGGCAAAAAGAAATGGCACAGTCATTTTACTTTAAATCAATGGCGCCGGAAAAATTTACAAAATTAAATCCCATATAATAAAATAACGCCACGTAACGTAGTAAATATATATATATATATATATATATATATATATACAAAAAAAATACATCGAGCAGCGCCAAAACATTTAATTTTCTCAAAATCGTCGGCCGTGAATAAAAAGAAAAAACTTTGTGTCGTGCACCAATAAAAAGATTCGCTCATTTAATACTCGTCCCTAGACCCAAAAGAGCAGTCGGCTGGACGAAGATAAACAAATGAAAATAAAATACAATAATGAACATCAAAATGCCAACCAAGGAGCCACGCAGAGGACGACCGGCTGTTTCTCCCGCCTCACAAGCCGTTATCTGTGGCCCGGCCAATATCATCGAAGCGAGAGGGATCCGCATTAGAAGGCACGCCGACGAGTGCCAACGTCTTTTCGCACCGTCGCCGACACCGAGAGACGACCTAGAGACGAAGCGGACACAGGCGAGACCACACCCACATCACCAAAGTGAGTCCGTTCCAAGAGCGTTTTGCCACTCCCCAGCATAGAGGCAGGGTCCAGTGAACCCGAGGGGCAGTCCAACTCTGGGTCCCATTTGAACTGCTGTAGAATAAGAATAAGAAATATGTACATAATTAAGATAAGTTAGTTTATTTTTTGCCATCTCTGTTATTTAAAATTTAACTTAAAAGAAAAGAAGGGAATACATTGCCGAGGTTGCGTCGAAAGAGACGACCCAAAGGTTACGGCCAGTGCCAGGGGAATCTGAAAAGGAAAAGTTAGTTTGTTATTCCACGCCATCCGTTCATATGTAGATTACTAGAATATCCCTGAGCATAAGAAGTTTTTCTTGTCGTTGGCTGTTGGCGAAACGTTCGCGACCGTTCATCGTAGCGTGGTGGTAGCCGCAACGGCAAAGGCATCTCGAGATACAAAAAAAATTTGATATTAGAGTAGTTTTGTCAGATGTTATTTATTCAATTAGTAGTTTTTGTCTCATTTTGTGTCCATGTTGGATGTATGCTGGCCGTAGTTATATGAGCTTCTGAGACAGGTGACCCAGGACGATATAGAATCGAGCCTGCGCCGCATCTGTCACACAGCATATCCCAAGAATGGCCAGAAGACCGACGGAAACGGATCTTACCATGGTGGCCATTAACATGGAGAGTTTTCTTGTCGCGGTTGATGGCGGTAAGTCACGTTCGCATGTTGGCGAACGTTCGCGACCGTTCATCGTAGCGTGGTGGTAGCCGCAACGGCAAAGGCATCTCGTGATACAAAAAAAATGTGATATTAGAGTAGGTTTTGTCAGAGTGTTATTTATTCGTTTAGTAGTTATTTTGTCCCATTCTGTGTTCATGTTCGGATGTGTGCTGGCCGTAGTTATATGAGCTTCGGAGACAGGTGACCCAGGACGATATAGAATCGAGCCTGCGCCGCATCTGTCACACAGCATGTCCCAGAGGTTCCCAGAAGTTCGACAGAAGCCAAATAGATTTCAAGCAAGCGTTCCTTGAATGCCGTTGTTTATTTATTTATCTATTTAATAGGAATTATTTGTGACCTTTTTTTTGTATTAAGGTTAGTAAGCCTTATAGTATAGAGGGGTACGGTTTTCTGAAGGGATCAGTATGACTGAGGAACAGGTGTCTGACTGGGTTTCTGACGCTGACGGAGCGTCGGCACTGCCACCGCCGCATGCATCCGGC
>NW_026996751.1:0-834 GCF_035044405.1 Drosophila montana
CAGATCGGATAACTTTCCCCGTTTCCAAGTAATCGATAACCGTTGCCTGTTGCTCGGTCTGCATGTCTGTCTCTCTGGCTGCCTGTCTTTCTGTTTGTCTGCGAGTCTGTAGGTCTGCCTGTCTGTCTTCCTTCTCTGTCTGCCTTTCTGTATGTCTGCCTCTCTTCCTAAAGCCTGTGTTGTCTACCTTTTTGTGTGCACATCTGTCCATCTGTATGTTTGCCTGTCTGTCGGTCTGACTATCTGTCTGTCTGACTTCCTAAAGAATGTCTGTCTGTCTGTCTGTGTGTATGTCAGACTGTATGACTGTCATCATGTTTGTCTGCCCCAGTGTCCGCCCAGTGTCTCCCAGTGTATCGGCCTGTCTGTCGGATTTCCAGTCTGCCTGTCTATCTCTCTATCTGTCTGTGTGTCTGTCTGTCTGCGATTCTGTAGGTCTGCCTGTCTGTCTGTCTGTCCATCAGTCTGTCATTCTGCTTATCTGTCTGTCTGTCTATCCGCCTTTCTATCTACCTTTCTGTATGTCTGTCTGTCTGGTTTTAATTACCGTGATAATTTGGTCTACCTCTTTGGACATTTTGGTAAATATGACCTCGACCTCTGCCTCTGTGGTACATTACTATACTGGCACTTCCAGTCATTTCAGTGCTGCAATGGATATATTTAACCATGACATCATTGAAAGTGACGAAATTTCCTGCTTCTAAGATAATACGAAGCTTATCATGTTCGCAATTTTTGGTCATAGCAGAAATTGATTCTTTGGTTGAGAATTTTTCAGCGTTGTCAGGGTCTAGGCCATCATCAGGTGTTGTATTGAAACAATAAACAAAA
>NW_026996752.1:0-1761 GCF_035044405.1 Drosophila montana
AACGCATCAGTTACATAGTTATCTTTACCCTTTAGATACTCTACCTGGTTTGGAATTAGTACACTATCTTCACTTGAAGATAGTTCGATTTTTCGGACAACTTGTGATCTTGCTGGTAAAAGTATTGTATTATTACCAGAACTATATGTTAATGGAACATGAATCGGAAAATTTAGATTATTGGGTCTGATTATAAGCCAATCTTCTGTCGGCTTGAAATCTAATTGGCAATTGAATTTTTTAATAAAGTCAATGCTATATGAAAACTGTGTGGAATTATGTATTTATCTGTCTGTATCTAAGTAGAGGTTAAACCTTTGGATTGTATAACCCCTTGGTTTATCCCTTAAATATTAATTCTGTTATCTATTTGAATGTCTTGAAAGACGTCGGAATTTTCTTTTAATATAGAAATATCCGCACCAGTGTCTATTAAAAAGATTAATTTTTTTTCTGCTTTTACATGGCTAAATAATACGTATATATATAAGCCACGATTGATAGTATGAACCTTTTTGCTTTTTTACTGTTGTGTATCTAAAGGGTGTTCGGAGTTTCCCGAAGCGTGTTGTGTAACTCGGACATTATTGTTGTGGCCTCGATTCGAGTTGCCACGGCCTCTAGAGTTTTCTCTATTTTGTCCTCGTCCTCTATTATTGTTGTTGTGGTTACGATAATCGTGATTGTGGTTATTACCTCTTGCACGGTAATTTCCACGGTTACCCCTGTTATGTCGTTGCTGATAGAACAGGACAGTGTTCGAATGTCCTGTTTCCTCTGTGCAACTATTGACAAATTTGGATATGGCATCATTCATGTTATTGAACGTGCCTGCCTGCATGATAAGTTTTACCTTATCTATAGCGCAGTTCTTAGTCATTGCCTTTACTACTTGGGCTGTACTGTATTTACTGGCTAACTCGGGCGTTAAACCATCGTTTATAAAAGCTCCTTCTAAAGCTTTTGTTAACTGCTCAACCTCTTGGGTGTACTGGTTGGCAGTAGTTTGTAGTAGTAAGTAGTTTGGCTGACAATACTTCGATTGATTCGCCTTTTACCGTGCTTGATAATTTTGCAATGATTTGAGCGATAGTTTGCTCATTGCTTATCAAGTTTCTTGCATGGCCTTTTAGTTTTGTCTTTATAAGACTGACAGCTGTTGCTTCATGATCTTCTTCTTTTAGTGAGTCTATAAGACTCAAAGCATCTTTGAAGCTTTGTAAGTTTTCTGCCTTTTTATCAAACTCTAGTAAGAGCGATGAGGCTAGTTTGAGAAAACTTATAGCTGTTTGGGCCATTGTGCTGTAAATTGGTTGGGTATTTACTTTAGAATCTGATGGTTTAGTATCAGCTGGCAGTGAAAGCTGTTTTCCGTCGAATGACGTGATTTGCGTCCATTCCATTTGTAGACATTTTTAATTTATATGTGCTAACGCACAATAATAATGTCAATAGTTATAAAAAATGGGGTGTTCTAATTGTTGGGTGTTTCTTTTTTGTATGCTACAAAATCTAATGTTCTGCCTAATATTGGGTGCTCTTTAATGATCGACCTAACTTGTATACCCGGAAGGGTTGTCAATACTATGCCTTTTTGTGTTTTTGTACACTGTATTAACGGTGAGAAATCTAAGTGAAATGTTTCCATATATAAAGTTTCTAATTCATATATGGTCACTGGGGTCGTTGAGACCAATTTTTGAATTCTTTCCTTAAAAAAGGCATCTCTAACATAGACCTGTCTTATTGCTTCTATTGTGT
>NW_026996753.1:0-2321 GCF_035044405.1 Drosophila montana
GGTTAGTGATTGTACTGATGCCCTCTTGAGTGGGCTGCGAGTGGTAAGGGGAGGGGAATGTCGTTCTATCCGCTTCTTGGTGGTTAAGTTGGTGGTATCGACTGTACGACACCCTCGCTGGGAGATTTGGTAACTCCTCCCCCCCTGGAGTAAAGTGATGGCCACATCGAAGGTATGGCCTGAACGGAGACTGCTTCTGCGTCCTTTGTGGAGTAAATGATTTGCTTCCTTCGGATATCGTAGGCTGTTGCTGTTATGACGCTAATTAGTAGTATCATCGAGTATATTGCTACCAGATGTGACTTGGACTCTTCTTTTATTTGCCATATTAGTTTTTGATATTGGATGTTTTAAAATTGGAGTTTTTGTAGATTGATCTCCTCTATCGTGGTATTGATCGTGATTCCTTCGATTTGGGGAATGCTGATCTCTTTTCTATCCTCCATTGTAATAATCGTGTCGTCATATCGATCGTTGTTGATTTTGACGGTGCAATTCGCATATTTGATGATAATTGCTCCCTGTATGGATCTTTTTCTGTGCAATCTGATTCTATGTTGGTTGCTGGTGCGTTGAATACAAAATTCACACCTATTTCCGGTTCAAAAATTTGTTGGTGTCTACCTAAATTTGTTGTGCTGCAACTACTTGTGTTTTGTTTTAAAATGTTACTTATACATATTTTGTTTGTAACAATTTCCTCCATTTCTGAGGCTTCGCAAATATTTAGTTTGTGTATCTTGTGACACGGTGTGTTAATTTGTCTTATGCTATTCTTATTATATATTAATTATACCTCTTCGAGCCTTTCGATTGAAGAGTATTCTGCTCCTTGGTCGCAAATAATTTTTCTTGGTATTCCAAATGATTGTATAAAATTTTAGATTGTTTTTACGACATTTGTGCTATCCCGTATCGGGATTGTGGTGCCTGTTGCAAATCGTGAAAATTTGTCAAATATTGTGATAACGTACTTTCCATTGATTGTGTATAGATCTGTGTGTATAATGTCTAATGGTTTTTTAGGCGTTTCAGTTTCTTGAAATTGTATTTTAGGTGGGTGTCGATCGTACTTTAATGTTTTGCAGGTGTCACAGTTGTTAATTGTTTTCGTGACTTTTGCTTTCATGTTTGAAAACAAATATTGCCTCTATGAATAGACGAAATGTGTTGTTTACGGATTTCTTCTTCTTGAGTGTCTGCTGTTATCAGGTCTATTAATTGATTCGTGCATCTAACATTTTATATATTTTGCTGAGTGCGAAAAATCTCGCGTAACTTTTCTGAATTATTTTGTAAATTTCGTCTGGTGCATAAATTGCACATGTCACATTCGGTCTTTGTATGTTTTTTAGCGATTCTGTCGTATTTTGTTCGTTAAATTCCGGTTCGGTAATATTTCGTCTAATTTTGTTTCTAAAGGGCATAGTGGTGAGAATTTTGGAGTTTTTGTCCATTGAAAATATTAATTGGATATTGTGGTTGTTTATCAGTTTTTCTGATATATAAATGTGATCATTCTAGTTCTTCTATGTTGTAGTGTATGGTGTCTCCTATGTTAGCAATTATCGATTCGTGATTGTTAATATGAGCTTCTATTTGAGTTTTACTTAACGCGTCTGCCACTACATTCTGTAATCCTTTTTTATAGACAGCTACAAAATCATATTCTGTTAGCTGGAGTTTCAACGAACCATCTTTGAATTGGGTTCTTTAAAACTCATGAGCCAAGTTAATAGTCGATGGTCTGTTATAATTTTGAATCTATTACCATAAAGGTAGGGTCTACAGTATTTAGTCGCCCAAATTATTGCTAAGTTCTTGTTTTCGACAGTTGAGTAGTTTTTATCTGTCTCGGACAAGGTTCTGCTAGCGAACGTCACTGGTCTGTCTTTTCCTAATGTGTCCTGTGAAAGGACTGCTCCAATCGCTACATTGCTAGCGTCAGTAGTTAGAATAAATTGTTTTGAAAAATCCAGGTATTGGAATATTGGGTCGTTACATAGTAGTGTTTTGCAAAGCTGTAAAGTATCTATGTATTCTGTGTTTATGGTTACTAGTTTTTCCCTTTTAGTTGCGTTGTAAGAGGTTTTGTAATTTTTGCGAAGTCCCTAATGAATTTTCTGTAATACCCCAATTGTCCTAAAAAGGATTTTATTTCTTTTCTTTTCTTGGAGAGTGGGATTTTTTTGATTGTGTCAATCTTTTTAGGGTTTGGTTTTATACCGTCACTAGTCACAATGTGTCCTAAGTACTCTATTTCTTTTTTTAAAAAACTCAGATTTTTCCGGTTGTAGTTTTAGCTTTGCTTCTGTCAGTTT
>NW_026996754.1:0-21630 GCF_035044405.1 Drosophila montana
GAAACCGAATTTCGGCACCGTTGCTGCCCATCTGCACAGCTGCATTTTTTTGGGTCAATGACCCAAATGAAGGCCAAGGGCATGCGATCCACTCTCCTCATAGTCTCTTTAAGAGCGCCGTGGATCGCAAGTCTGGCGTTGCCACCCTTCAAAAATTTGGGCTCCGCCGTGGGCCCAGCTTCACCCCGCATGCTCTGACCATATGGCAAAAAGATATCGGCGTGGCCGATAATATCGCACACAACCAACTAAGTAAACCCTCGGTGCTGCCGATAACGTCAAATGCAACAGTTTGTTAAATAGTTGTTATTGGTGTTCAATGTGTTCCTGGAGTGATGTTGAGAATATAATGATGTCGTCTAGGTACACTAGACAATGACATTTTTGCTGTATCTTGCTGTGCCATCTCTATCTGATGGTAGCCACTTGCTAAGTCAAGAATCGAAAAGTATTGTGCCCTTTCTATTCTGTCAAGTACGTCGTTAATATTGTGTATGGGGTATTTAACTTTGATAGTTTTTTCGTTTAATTTCCTAAAGTCCACAACCAATCAACCAATAATGTCTTGATCTAATAATTTATTTATTTGTCATTTGACCTTGGCTCTTTTGAAATGTCCGTATCTAAACGATTTTGTGTAGATTGGTATATTGTCTGTTGTCAGGATGTCGTGTTTCATAAGGTTGGTAAATGTCAGTTTTTCTTGGTCGTTGTAAAATAGGGATGGGTACTTATTGCATAGTTTTATAATCTTAGTACATTCTTCGGGGTTAAGGTGGTTTACTTTTATGTTGAGGTGGCTTGTTCTGTCCGTTTCCTTTTTTTTGGTATTAAGGTCTATTGTATTTATTTCTATGTATTCGTCCACTTCAAACTGTTTTACCAGTAAGGGGGAGTCTAGATAAATTTTTTCAGGTAAGTCTGAATAATTGACAAGTTCCATACAGCTTATGTACTCATTAGCTTGGTAAAGCCTTTCAGTAATGTATACTTTTTCTGTTATTTTAATTTCAGTTTCAAGAAAGGTAGTGTATATATGCCTTAAATAAACACTATGTATTCAAATATTTAGTATGCAGCACTTTGTTGCATACAATATTATCTGGCTCATATTACGCAGCGCGACTCACTAGCCCTCTAGCTCACCATTTATGCTTACGCTGCATATCCCACGCTCCATCTGGAGCGCAAACAGCACTGACGTCCTAGTGTTTTTATTCAAACTTACAAAAAAAATACTATATGGCAACCGTGACAGGACCACAATTCCCTGCCTGGAGGCAGTAGAATATTTAGTATGCAGCACTTTGTTGCATACAATAACAATTATACACTAAACAGCCCAGAGCCACTTGAATGTATTGGCTCTGGCTCATATTACGCAGCGCGACTCACTAGCCCTCTAGCTCACCATTTATGCTTACGCTGCATATCCCACGCTCCATCTGGAGCGCAAACAGCACTGACGTCCTAGTGTTTTTATTCAAACTTAAAAAAAAAAAACTATTTGGCAACCGTGACAGGACCACAATTCCCTGCCTGGAGGCAGTAGAACAAATGAGGATAAATAAATCCCTGCCTGGAGGCAGTAGAACACAAAGACAAGAGGATAAATAAATCCCTGCCTGGAGGCAAATGACGAGGATCGTGGACCGCAAAACTACAAATTACTGAGCGAGTAGAGTGCGTCAATTGGACAACACAGGGGTGGTCAGAAATCTAAAATAAATAAAAGAATAGCCCACATTAAGTGGCTATTATAGTCCAAAAGTTGCAGACAGAATTAGATTTTTTTTAAATCTAGCCTGATAATAAACAACTCTTTTGACGGAACTCACCAATCCAGAAACAATTAATAACACCTCTAAGATCCCAAAGATGCGAAAAACATGCCAAGCAGACTGTGAATGTTCGCTATACAGTGTAAACTGCCTATGCACCTGCCAGAGGAGCAGCAACAATCAATCAAAAGCCTGTACGAAGACTGCAGCGGAAATAGCAAAAAGTGCGAGAGGCATACCGCCCGCTGCGCCAACGAAGGAAGACTAGAAGACTGTAGCCGAAATAGCAACAAGTGCGAGAGGCATACCGACCCTTACGCCAACGAAAGAGCATCAGCGTGCCACATCCGGCGACGCCAAGCTGATGCGTCGACGCGGGTCTAAAAAAGCCGACTATCCATTAATAACTTCTAATAACTATTAAACTATACTATACTACAAATTATATATATTATGTAATGTATGTGTTGTGTGAGTCAAGGACAGTATGACCTAAAAAGTCATACGACAAAATAGGTAGAAAAAATATGTTAATTAATTAATATTACAATCATTTTTTCAAATTACTATTTTACTATTATTGTTAAAAATAATGTAAAACTGAGCACTATTTGCGTTGCCCGGTTAGAGTGCGGCCAGTAAAGCCACGCAAAGTTTAGGTAGAAATTTGTGAAAAAAAAATTAGAAATTAATAATAATTAAAAAAAAAAAAAGAAGGCACATGAAAGATTTTCTCTTAACTGATTGATAACCGTTTCGTAGAAATATTATACTATTCGTAAAAAGAAAAATTTTTATATTTTTAACTATATATTTCCATGAAATTTTTATATACACCTTAAATATTTTTCATTCCAACTAAAAAGTTGGAAGTTGGTCAAAAGTTAAGGATAACAATGTGAATGTTGTAGAAACACAGATAGTACTTTTGTATTTACTAGTAGCTCTTACAGCTTTGAATTTGTTGTTAAAAGTGTATCTTATATACAAGCATACATTGAGGAAACGTTACCTAAGTCGTGCAAATGATCTAGATAAAGTTTAAAAAAACAAAACAAAAATAATAATAGCATGAATATACAAAGAAAAATAAATGAAGGTTATATAAATAACCCAAACTTTGTTATAAATTCGTTTCAAATTCTGAGTCAGTATCAAGGATTCATCTCAATAAATGATTTCGAGAACGAAAATATTGACAAGTATGAGAATCCAAAATCCCCTTTGATACATTGTAATAAAATAGAAAAAGGTTTTGTCTTACAAACTTCTTAATACGTTCATGTTAAGGTTATTAGGGAAGACAATCCAATACTAGGGTTAGCAACAATTGTTCAGGTCCCTCTGCACCGTTAATCCATTTCACTCATAATATAGAATGGAGTATATTAGCTAATAAAATAAATAATAAAATAAACTTACAACGGAACACGGCAAGCAGTGTAAAAAACTTATACATTCCCTAAATACAAGATTGAAATATGTCACTGGCATCGGAAGAAACATTGAGATTAACATGCACGATGATTTAAAACTTCATGCTGAGTTTGATGAAAGTCAACTTGAAGAATTGAATGAATCAAAGCCAATAATCGACACAGAATCTGACAGTGAACTTGAGACACAGGAGGTACCCTTGGGCAGGGAATATGTGAAACAAGTTTCATCATCAATCCCTGAATTTGACGGTTCAAAACAGTTACTAAATCGTTTTTTATCAGCCTTGCGCATAGTTGAACGAACGAAAGGTGACCAAGAAGACCTAACCGTCGAACTTATCAAATCAAAGATAACTGGTCCCATTTTGTACAAAGTGCAAGATGAAAGAACAATTTCTGCTTTAATCTTGAAATTGAAGGGTCAAAGGTCAAAGGTGAATCACCTGACGTACTTAAGGCGAAACTTTTTAATATCAAACAAAATGGAAAAGCAGCTTCACAATATACTGTTGAAATTGACAGCTTGCGAAAGCAGGGCTGCATATATTGATGATGGCCTAGACCCTGCCAACGCAGAAAAATTCTCAACCAAAGAATCAATTTCTGCTATGACCAAAAATTGCGAACATGATAAGCTTCGTATTATCTTAGAAGCAGGAAACTTCGTCAATTTCAATGATGTCATGGGTAAATATATCCATTGCAGCACTGAAATGACTGGAAGTGCCAGTATAGTAATGTACCACAGATGCAGAGGTAGAGGTCATAATTACCAAAATACCCAAAGAGGTAGACCAAATGGTCAAGAACAATAGAGGACATTACAGAGGTAATGCCGATGGTCATAACCAAGAAAGGAATAATTCCAACCGAGGTAACAACCAAAACAATAACAATGGCAACTATCATGGCAATAATAATGTTCGAGTTACTCAGACTAACTCGGAAATCAAGCAGATTCCTTAAGATATTCACCAAGAAACACCAAAGAAAACACTGTCAATTTAAACTTCAGTATCTTTATTAAAACAAATAATGAAAAACAGGTAAAGCATTGCTAGATACTGGTGTAGGCATATCCCTATTAAAAGTTTATGTTGGTACATTTGAAAACATTAATTCAAACATATCAACTCAAATATATGGAATCGGTGAAGGTTCACTTTTTTCTAAAGGTTTAGCATTCGTAGAATTATCTACCGGAAAAGATGTCAGTCCGCACGACTTTCACATAGTCGGACAAGACTTCCCAATACCTAGCGATGGCAATATTGATATAGACTTCTTTAAAAAGTATAATTGCAAATTAGATGTCACACAAACATGTGCTTCTCTAATACTTCGGCCTAATAATTTAAATTACCCAATACATTTACCAATAACTCTCACTTGTGATAATAATGTCACAATACTTCCAGCTCGTTCTGAAGTAGTCCGTCAGATTAAAATTTCTTCACCAGAAAACAATATTTTTATCCCAAATCAAGAAATTGATAGAGGAATCTTCATCGGAAATACAATTTCCAATAATCATCAAAAATTTTGTCCGTATACTAAACACCACTAGTTCAGTTAAAATAATAAACCTTAATGACATAAAAATAGAAAAGCTAAGTGACTATAAAACAATCCATGAAATTAGAAAAGACCTCCAAGAAACGGTGATGGAAAACTTAAAAAGAACTTTCCCACATTGCTTAAAACACAATTAAAAGATCTCTGCACCAAGTACCCAGACATATTCGGACTCGAAACCGACCAATACTTTTTATAAACTGGAACTTACACTAAAAGATACTGAGCCAGTGTACATTAAAAATTAAAGAATTCCTCATACCCATAAAAAAGAAGTTAATAAGCAAGTCGAAAAACTATTCTCGGATAAAATTGTAGAACCGTCTGTATCGGAATATAACAGCCCTATACTTCTTGTCCCAAAAATGGGATTACCAGGTTCCGATACCAAGAGATGGCGATTAGTTATAGCCTATCGTCAAATAAATAAAAAATTACTCTCCGATAAATTTCCACGTCCAAGAATAGATGATATTCTTGACCAACTTTTTCAACGAGCAATGGCTCTTATCGTTTTACACGATTACCATATGATCTAAAAATAGCGCCTAATTCTTTTCAAAGAATGATGACTATCGCTTCTTCTGAATTAGATCCTTCACAAGCTTTTTTGTACATGGACACAATCGTCATCGGTTGTTCCGAAAACCACATGATCAAAAATTAAACAAACGTTTTTGACTTGTATAGGAAACACAACCTTAAATTACATCTAGGAAAATGTTCATTTTTCATGCACGAAGTGACTTTTCTAGGTCATAAGTGTACTGATCAAGGTATTTTACCAGATGACAAAAAATACAATGTCATTGAAAATTACTCGGTCCCTACAGACCTCGACAGCACTAGAAGATTCGTTGCATTTTGCAATTATTACAGACGTTTTATAAAAAACTTTGCAGATTATTCACGTTCATGTAAAAAGACTGTAAAGTTTGAGTGGTCCAAAGAATGCCAAAAAGCTTACGATTATTTAAAAAAAGCTTTTATACAGCCTACTTTACTAAAATACCCAGAATTTAGCAAAGAATTTTGCATCATACCAGATGCCAGTAAACTAGCCTGCGGAGCAGTTTTAACTCAAACAATTGCCCGTAGCATATGATTCTCGTACATTTACAAAATTAGAAAGCAATAAAAGTTCAACCGAACAAGAGTTGGCAGCAATCCACAGGGCAATTACGCATTTTCGACCATATATGCATTATCCCGCATCACAATAAAAGAATTGAAAAATATCTCAGCTAATATACTAAAAGTCACTACAAGAAGTAAAAGTTGACAGAATAAATCCTGCGCAGGATCAGAATCCGAATTGCAAAAGCAACCGGACACTTCGATGCCCAAAATATATAACGTCATTCGTAATGAAGATGTTTAAAAAGTAGTGGCCTTGCATTTAAACTTGGCCAAATGTTTTTTTTTAAACATGGGAAAGAGATTATTGCAAGAATTAATGTTGTTGATCTCTATACCAATGGAGTCTTTGATCTAGATCAATATTTCCAAAGGCTTGAAAAAAAAGCCGGTATATATAGTATCAAACAACTTAAAATGGCACCGTGCGAAGAAATCTTTGAATACGTTTCAATAGATCTCTTTAAGGAAATGGGCAATAAAATATTGAAAGATCTAACAGTAGCGATACTCCAGCCGGTGACCACATTAAAAAAAATAAAGAAATCGAAGATATACTGTCTACATACCATGATAATCCAATTCAAGGAGGGCATACGGGAACAACGAAAACCATTGCTACAAAAAAAAAATTATTATTGGAAAAATGCCCGAAATGCCAAACATCAAAAGTGTCAACGCACACTCGAACTCCTCTAACACTGACAGAGACACCTCTATTGGCCTTTGATAGAGTAATAGTAGACACGATCGGTCCACTACCAAAATCAGAGCAAAGTAATGAATACGCAGTTACACAGATATGTGACTCAACAAAATAACTTGTAGCCATACCTGTGCCAAACAAAAGTGCAAAAACTGTAGTTAAAGCTATATTTGAAGATTTTTTTCTGAAATATGTTCCAATGAAGACGATCATAACGAACAGGGGAACAGAATATAAAATTCAGTTATAGAAGATTTATGTATATACCTTGGTAACAAAAACATAACTTCAACAGCACACCACCACCAGACTTTAGGGACAGTAGAGCAAAGCCATAGAACATTAAACGAATTCATTCGTTCCTATATATCACTTGATAAAACTGATTGGGATATTTGACTTCAATTCTTCGTATTTTGTTTTAACATAACCCCATCCACAACGCATGACTACTGTCCATACGAACTAATGTTTGGTAAAAACCCAAACATTAATAAGGCATATAATAGTGCAAATGAACACCTTGAGGCCTTATATAATGCAGCTGAGTACGCTAAGGAGTCAAAATATAGATTAGAAGTAGCATATAAAAGAGCTAGAATAATTTTTGAGCAAAACAAGCAGAAAAATAAACTTATGTATGACAGCAAAGTAAACGATATAGAATTAAATATAGGTGATAAATTATTACTAAGAAATGAAACAGGTCATAAATTACACCCAGTATACATAGGACCATTTGAGGGCATAGAAATAGAACTCAACAATAATATAGTTGTAAAGAATAAGAAGAATAAAAAACAAAACCAAGTAAGAGGTTCTAGTCGGGAGCTCCCGACTAGAGGATACCCTGAACCCTCTTATTCTTATATACTCCAAATGTAGCTCGCGCTACGCGGTCGTTTGCTTTAGTAGTAATAAAGATAAATTAAAACGAGAAAGAAGTGCTATCTATCGGCACGCCGAAGATTTAATACCCTTGCAGACCCAACCTTTTCAAAATGCTCATAGTGCTTTGCCCGTATCTAAGAAGCACAGGGAAAATAATTAATGCCGAGTATGGTTAAGATATCTTGAAAAACAAAACAAGGCTCCATACAACAACTTAATTTTCGACCGATCGTTCCTATGGCAGCTATATGATATAGTAGCCCGATGTGAAAAAGATTTTGCATAAGTGGAGGGAGCATAATAAAACTAATAAATGCCGAGTTTGGTCAAGATATCTTGTAAAAGAAAAAAAATTCCATACAACAGCATAACTTTCGACCGATCGTCCCTATGGCAGCTATATGATATAGTTGTCCGATCTTAATAGGATTTTGCATATATATGGGGAGCGTAGTAAAGCTAATAAATACCGAGTGTGGTCAAGATATCTTGAAAAACATAAAAATTTTCTATACAAAAACTTAATTTTCGACCGATCGTTCCTATGGCAGCTATATGATATAGTTGCGCGATCTTAATAGAATTTTGCATATATATGGGGAGCTTAGTAAAACTAATAAGTACCGAGTTTGGTCAAGAACACTTAATTTTCGACCGATCGTTCCTATGGCAGCTATATGATATAGTTGTCCGATCTTAATAGGATTTTGCATATATATGGGGAGCGTAGTAAAACTAATAAATACCGATTTTAGTCAAGATAACTTTTTAAACAAAAATGTTTTTCATACAAGAACCTACTTTTCGACCGATCGTTCCTATGGCAGCTATATGATATAGTGGTCCGATCCAGCTGGTTTTGACATATGAACTGCGTGCAACAGAAAGAGGGAATTCTGCAAAGTTTCATAAAGATAGCTTTAAAACTGAGAGACCAGTTCGCATAGAAACAGACAGACGGACAGACGGACATGGCTATATCAACTCGGCTGTTGATACTGATTAAGAATATATATACTTTATGGGGTCGGAGATGTCTCCTTCTATGCGTTACACCATTCACGACAAAATTATAATACCCTCTGCAAGGGTATAAAAAAAAAGTTCCCTTGGCAGCGTTTGAACTCGCAACTGACCGCATTACTTGCTGCCGCCTCTACGCAACAGCCACACCAGAAAAAAAAAATAGTTTCCAGGGATCAAGAATATATAAGTTAATTTCAAAGTTTATTAAACGATGAAAAAAATATAATTTTTAGGGAAGCAAGATTTCCTTTATTTGATGTTAATATGCAACTAAATAAACTTAAATCAATTCTAGCCCTAGTAACCTGTGGCTTAGCGGCAGCGGCGTTGGCAGCGGCGTCGCTGCTGATGTTGTTGGCCCGTTGGGCAATTCTTCTTGGAATTTTCGGCGGTTGCCAGTCGGCGCGGAGGAAATGGCACAGACACCAAGTCAGCATTTTGCTGCACTTCTTATGAGGTGTTGCAATGCTTCTTATTGGGACTGTATGAATTTATTTGTTGTTAACTCTACCCCCTTTGATTTAAGCTTGTCCTCAAGCGATCATCAGAAGAAAGGTATGTTGTTGAACTGAGGTTATTGGCATCTGTATTTTGTATTTGGATATGTGCTGGTTCTTTTTTGGGTCTCTCTTGTTCTTTGTTCAGTTGCAGTATTATATTTTTCTTATTTTTCTTCATTACGTGTAATACACAGGTAAGAAGGATGGCAACTGTGAACAGAGTTATGAAACCGACTCTATTTGCTATAGAGTGCGTCTGAAGTTTTTGCATGTTTTTTATGTTGTTGATGTGCAATTCTTCTAATGCTTCCAGAGAAAGAATCTTAATTCTTTCGTTTTCTATTGGGGTTATTTGTATTGTGGGATTTCCTGGGGTCATGACGGTGACCTCTAGGTTGCTGAACTCTTGTTTGTTGATGAATAAGTTTCGTTCCAGAAGTTAATCCTGTAGGTGCCTCTCACGCGTTTCTTCTCTTCTTGCCATCTAATAGTGCCGTTGAAGTCGTTCACTATTATAAGTCCATCGTCGATTTCCTTGATCTCCGGGATATGATCTGCATTGCTAAAGCCACAGAGCGCTTGCTCTCCACTAACTAACTTAGGTATACAATTATTAGTGTTCAAGTTTACAATTTTTGATTTGTTACAAATTTTAATATTATTGTATCTTTTACAATTGTTGTTTATGCCATAGATTGTTTTATTACAATGAAACAGTTCGTTAAATTCTAAATTTATTATATTGTTGTTTTTCACTACTGGCTTTATTATAGTATTTTTGCATTCTATTTCTTCTAAATTTGGAATTTTTACAATATAAAACAGAGTGGTTCGATTATGCAAAATGGATACATCTGCGAATTCTAGCATTTCTTCAATATTTAAAGGTGGCATGTTACTTTTATTAAAATTATCGTTTACTATCTCTATTTCTTTTTCGCCAAGTAGGAATGTATTTATTAAATTCAATTACGCCCATTGTATGGCGTACTTAATATTAATTATTTCTTCTTTTATGAGCCTAATTTGATTTTGTAAGCTAATAGCTATCCCATCACTTATGAGAGATTCCTTTCTTATGCTATTGGTTAAATCATTTGAGATTTTCGTGAGTTTATTAATTCGATCTTCTAATTGCCTGTTTATGATAAGCTGTTTATTGTCGTTTTCTATAAGTTTGTTTCTGTCGTGTATATGTCGATGTGGATTGTATGTCCTGGGTATTCGGGGATTGGTGTTTCTTTGAGTTTTGGGTTAGTGGGATGCCTATCGTATTTTTCTTCTTTACAAACCTGACACTGTTTGACTAATTCTGTTATTCGTTGCTTCATTTTTGGGAATTAGAATCTTTCGGACAATTGCATTTTGTTTTCTAGTGCGTTGCGGTGGGCTCTGTTGTGTGTAACCAATATCTTCTCATCTTGTTCTGTTTCACTTGTTAAATCTTTTACTTGAGACTGTGTGAATCTAATCTTGAAGTTACTAAAATGTTGGGGATATATCTGCTGGAATTTGGTTCATTATTTATTCTGAGGTTATTATTCCGTTGATTACGGATGGGTTTAGATGAACTTTCAGTATTTGCGTAAGGTCGTGTTCTGAGAAATTTGGTCGAGTAATCGTATGCCTGTGGAATGTTGGGAATGGGATATGGAATTCGTAATTTGTTTCGTTGGCTCTACTGAGAAATATCTGGTTTTTGAATACGTTAATTGGAGCTTCTATGCTCGGAATTAAGTTGTGGCTTGAACTGTCTGCACTGTGCTGGGTGGAGGCTACTGATCCAATATTATTGATCAGAGGGATACGTGATAGCGCATCGGCTACAATGTTATCCCTACCTGGCTTATAGAGGAGTTCGTAATCGAACTCTTCTAGGTAAGCTTTCCACCTCTTTATCCTAGCGTTGCCGTTCCAACTGCTAAGAGAGTGGGTTAAGGGTTGATGGTCGGTGTATATTATTACATTTCCCTTTCATTGGTGGCGTAGTTCTCCTCTGTTTTAGAGAGAGTTCTAGAGAGGAAACAAATGGGTCGCTTGTTCTGAGATAGGACAGCCCCAATAGCAAAGTTGGATGCATCTGTTGTCAGATGAAATTCTTTGCTGAAGTCCGTGTAATGAAGTGTTACCTCATTCGAAACTAGGGAATTTTGTATTTTATTGAATGCTTCGATCGCTTCTTCGTCGAGATTAATGAGCTTTTTAGCTGATTGATTTTTGGACACCCTCTTAAAAGAGAGGTAAGGGGCTTTGCCAGCTTAGCGAAGTCTTTTATAAACCTCCTATAATAGCTGGCGAGGCCAATAAACGATCTTAAATCTTTGTGTGTTTTTGGAAGTGGGTACTTCCTTATTGTCTCAATTTTGCTTGGATTAGTTTCTATCCCCTTGTCTGAGATGACAAATCCCAGGAATTCTACTCTGCTTTTAAAGAACTCGCATTTGTCCAACTGACATTTCATGTTGGCTTCTTGTAGAGTTCTGAATATGGCGGCAAGGTGCTGCGCATGCGATTCATCATCTTTGCTAAAGATAATGATATCGTCAATATAAATGAAGCATATTTTTCCAATATGCTCACGAAGGATGTCGTCAAGAGCTCTCTGGAAAATTGAGGGCGCATTCTTGAGACCGAATGGGAGTCGTGTAAACTCGTATTTTCCGTTGTTAACGGAGAAGGCAGTTTATTCTATGTCTGACTCCTTAAGGGGTATTTGATGAAAGCCACTTTTCAAATCTAAGACAGAGAAAACTTTGTTATTGCCTAGCTGTGCTAGTACCTCGTTGATTTCGGGTATAGGGTATTTTTCTGCGGTAGTTTCTTTATTTAGTTTCCTGTAGTCTATAACCATGCGATATTTCTTTTGCCCGGAGGCATCTAATTTTTTCGGAACAATCCACACAGGTGAATTGTATGGGGATCGGGAGGGTCGGATGATTCCGTCCTCTAAAAGTTCTTTGATTAGGTTGTGTACTTCGTCTTTTAAAGACATTGGAAATTGGTAAATTTTTGTTCGAATCTCTGCTCTGACGTTGGTTGTGTATGTCAGTTTTTCGTCCGGATTGGCGAATAGGTGTGGGTGCATTTTAACTAGTTGATTAAGGCTATTTTTTTGTTCGTTTGTCATATGTTCTGTCCGTGGTATTACCTTGTTGACCGCCTCTATTTTTTTCTGCTTAATGGGTATGCAAATATTGTTCTTGATTATTAGTAGATTCTTGCTGCTTTGTATCACAGCATCTAGTTCCTTTAGACTATCGTTACCTAATATGGCGTCGAATGATTTTAGGGTGGGTAAGAGAAAGAATTTTATTTTTATATCGTTTCTATTGAAAAGATTAGCGAACTTGTGGTGTGTAATTTTAATGCTTCCGCCGACTGTGACGGCTTCGAAGGGTTTTTCGTTTGGAATAGGTTCGGACACGAATTTCGGTTGGACGTAATTTCGGTTTGATCCTGTATCTATTAGTATTTTGAGTAATTTTCCGCTCCCCATCTTACATTCTATGTAAGGAAGAGAGGAGCTCTTTATCCTAAAAAATTAATGTCTGAGTGTTCGTATTGGGTATTTTGTCCGTCATCTGTTTCTTCAATTTGTTGGGCGTATTCGTTTAATGTCTGCTGTTCGTAGTTTAGCATTGATTGTACGTATTCCTCCATGGTCACGTAGTTGCCAGTGTTTTCTGTCTCGGTCTGTTCTTCTCCTGTTTGTATGTTGAAATTTCTTTGTTTTTTGTCCGTGGCGTTTGTTGGTGGTGCAGGTCTTTTCCCTACTTCAAAATTGGGTCTGTTCATGTAATTTATCATCCTCGTGCGGATGCTTTGGTCCACGTCCATTGGCTCAGGACGTGGTTGGGGTTTTGGTGCAGAAGGTCTATTGGGTACGTATACCTGTTGTGGTTGTGTCTGGTAGGTTCGTTGGTTGGGGTATTGTGGAATCGGTCCATTATTGTTGTAAGTCGGTGGTCCATGGTTTGTATTGGTTGGCCAAGGTGTATGGATCGGGAGTTGGGGCCTGAAGCTAATGGGTGGTGGCCTAAAAGTTTGGGCGAAAGAAGGCTGAGCTGTTCGGGGTGGCAGTGTAGGTGGTGGTATATTTATATTTGGGTTTCTGGCATGTGTCTGTTGATTTCTATTCAAAGCCATGTTAGTGCGATAGCTTTGATTCTCTAGTTTTAAACAATAGTGAAGGGCTGAAGGTAGATCTGCTGGTTCCTTTATTCCAAGAATCCGTGGTAAATCTCCCTTCAAACCTCTAATGAAGGTATCTAATGCTTTATCTCGGTATATTTTTGTCATAAGGGTTTCGGATTCCCTATTTAATTCCATGCAGCCTACTTTATTTAATATCAGCGACAAGTGGTTGTAAACGACCTGGTAGAATTCTTCTACTGTTTGGTTGTTACCTTGCACTAACATTGTCATCTGATATTCTAATGTTCCCAGATCTCTTTTGTCTGCGTAGTGCAGCGTGAGACATTTGGAGATAGCGCTCCAATTTAGGGGAACATTATACGACTCGAGGGCCGTGTCGGCATTGCCAGTGATTTTGTTTCTCACTGTATGCAATATGCCAAAGTATTTTGGCGAACCTGCCTCAGCTGCATAGGCTGAGAGTATACGATCTACACTCTTCTTCCATGAGCTAAATTCCGCTGGATTACCGGAGAATTCTCTGAGGCTTTTAAACTATGTCCGGAACTCTGTCTAAGTCATTCAACTTGTGGTTGGCAGTTATTGTTTGGTCGTCTACGTCACTAAACTCCCTAGAGGGGTTGACTAACTGCTTTACTAATGTCGGCAGTTGTTGTGCCAAAATCTGGCTAACCGTGGCTGCTATCATCTGCTCTGCGTTATTCGCCATGACTCTATTTTGTAAATGTTCGTTTTGTCTGTCGATATGTCGTTGTTGCTGTCTGTTCAAGTTATGTCCGCCTACCTGTGGTTGATCTGATACTATTGGGGGCCTAACTAAATTGTTTTCATTATCCATAAACGAGATATATTACTTATATAGTATATTTTAAGATATTTTCGAAGTATATTTAAATCTAGTGTTAATTTTGTACTCTATATTTTGATTGAATTTTTGATCGTTTCTATTTTCTTTTTAAAACCAGTGGCTTGTTTCTTCCTTCTTCTTTGGAGGGTCCCTTGGGAGTCGCAAAGTTGGAAATAATTTATACTACGTTCGTAGTCTTTATATTTGTTTATCGTTTTACACTTCTTTATCTTGCTTATTGTTCTACAATATTTGGTATTTATTATTCTTATAATTCTATTTCACCTTTGTGTTAGTTGTTCGTTTGTTTTTTTGTGTTTCACCTAATTTCTAACTTACAGTACTATTCCTGATGTGGAATACTCCCCTGCCGGTCCGGATTTCATCCTTTTTGAAGCCTTTGGGTATCTACTGGGGATACTGCGGATACTACCAGTCTTCGTTGAGAGTATCCTGCGGGCGGGCCTTACAAGATGCGTTGTCCACCGATGGGCAAAATTTAACAATTAAGTTCCAATTGCCTTTCGCGAATTTCAGCAATCGTTGAATTCAATCGACGAGAGTTGCACTGGTTTTATTTTCTCGTATAACCGACTAACGCGCACGTAAAAGCGTTTTGTTCTGTTGTAACACGAGCCGGTCCCTGCTCGGGCGCCAGTTAATTCCAAAGTTTATTAAACGATGAAAAACATATAATTTTTAGGGAAGCAAGACTTCCTTTATTTGATGTTAATTTGCAACTAAATAAACTTAAATCAATTCTAGCCCTAGTAACCTGTGGCTTAGCGGCAGCGGCGTTGGCAGCGGCGTCGCTGCTGATGTTGTTGGCCCGTTGGGCAATTCTTCTTGGAATTTTCGGCGGTTGCCAGTCGGCGCGTGGAGGAAATGGCACAGACACCAAGTCAGCATTTTGCTGCACTTCTTATGAGGTGTTGCAATGCTTCTTATTGGGACTGTATGAATTTATTTGTTGTTAACTTATATACTTTATGTAGTCGGGGATGCTTCCTTCTGCCTGTTACATACATTTGCACAAATACATTATACCCTTTTTAACCATTTTCAATGGGTTCAGGGTATAATTACATAAGGATAGGTTAATATTGTTTAATACGTAAAACTAAAAAGGAAAATCTTCCACGAAAAAATTAATTTATTATTTATTATTTATTATTTATATTTATTATTAATTTATAATATAAAATTATATATTCTTTAGTCAACTATTCAATTAATCATAATCATTAATAATCAAAAAAATTTTAAATTCATTTATTCAAATTTTATATTCATTAATCAATTATTATAATATAAAATTGTATATACAAAATTTTTATAAATAACCATAACTTTAAAATAACTACATATATAACGTTATTTCTTTAAAAAGGGAGGTGTAGTGCGTATAAGCCTTAAATAAACACCCTGTATTCAAATATATAGTATGCGGCACTTTTTTGCATACAATTGGCTCTGACTCATATTACGCAGCTTGGCTCACTAGCCCTCTAGCTGACCGTTTGTGCTTACGCTGCATATCCCACGCTCCGTCTGGAGCGCATTTCATGAGCAATATATATATGCTCACTAACACAGGCATATGCAAGCTACACACTCTCTCTCTCTCTCTCTTTGTAGCTGTTAACCGATAACAGCATAAGTTTATATATGTTATCCATAGGCTAAGAACACTCCTGAACAAAATAAATTCAAACCCGAAATCACAAAAAAAAAGGGCGCGCGTCAAAGAGTGCCAATAACGAAATTTTCTTTAGCGCCCATTATCTGCCCATTCACACACATTTGTATGGCTGTGTGTCTGTATGTAGAGGTCGAAAATCAGAAATCCCAAAAGCTTGTTAAATTTGCTTCGGACAGACAGGCAGGCAGACAACCAACAGGCACAAAAACGCATAAATGCTTCTATTCATATACAAAATATTCAACTATTATTGAATAGCAAGTCCAAAAACTTTTAAATGCACAAATGCCAACGCTTAGGTACCCTTGAGGTACCCCAACAATAACGAGCTAAAATGTAAGAATTTCGCATCGACGTGGCAAACCCTTATAATATTTCATATTACTCGTCCTTTCAAAAGGGAAGAAATGCCTCCAACATTTGAGTAAAATGGAATTTGTGGGCATTTTCGCTTGTGCGGACACATACATACACAAACATTTAAACAGTACATAGACAAATTGAAAGAGCACTGAGAGTAAGCCAAAGCAGTTTCCTGTAGTGGGAACGAGATAAAAAACAGTGATGCCGTTCTATCGCACAAATCATATGGATGAGAGTAAGCCAAAGCAGTTTCCTGTAGTGTGATCGAATAAAAAGGCTGCGATGCCATTCTACCACACAAGTCTATATGTTTTTTGGTTACAAATACACAATCACACCTATTTCCGGTTCAAAAATTTGTTGGTGTCTACCTAAATTTGTTGTACTGCAACTACTTGTGTTTTGTTTTAAAATGTTACTTATACATATTTTGTTTGTTACAATTTCCTCCATTTCTAAGACTTGGCAAGTATTTAGTTTGTGAATCTTGTGGCACGGTGTCTTATGCTATTCAGGGTATCCCCTAGTCGGGGGCCCCCGACTAGAACCTCTTACTTGTTCTAATATATAAATGTGATCATCTAGTTCTTCTAAGTTGGAATATATAGTATCTCTTGTGTTAGGAATTATCGCTTTGTGATCGTTAATATGAGCTTCTATTTGAGTTTTACTTAACGCGTCTGCCACTGCATTCTGTGATCCTTTTTTATAGACAGCTACAAAATCATATTCTGTTAGCTGGAGTTTCCAAGGAACCAACTTTTAATTGGGTGCTTTAAAACCCTTGAGCCAAGTTAATGGTAGATGGTCTCTTATAATTTTGAATTTATTACCATAAAGGAGAGTCTATAGTATTTAGTCGCCCAAATTATTGCTAGCGTCTCTTTTACGACAGTTGAGTAATTTAGCTCTGTCTGGGACAAGATTCTGCTAGCGAACGACACTGGTCTGTCTTTTCCCAATGTGCCCTGTGAAAGGTATGGTCCTATCGCTACATTGTACGTTGTAAGAGGTTTAGTAATTTTTGCGAAGTCCCTAATGAATTTTCTGAAATACCCCAATTGTCCTAAAAAGGATTTTATTTCTTTTCTTTTCTTGGAGAGTGGGATTTTTTTGATTGTGTCAATCTTTTTAGGGTTTGGTTTTATACCGTCAATAGTCACAATGTGTCCCAAGTAATCTATTTCTTTTTTTAAAAATTCAGATTTATCTGGTTGTGTTTCTATCTTCACTTCTGTAAGTTTGTTAAATACTTGTTTTAGGTGTTCAATGTGCTCTTGGGGTGATATTGAGATTATAATATGATCGTCTAGGTACACTAGACAAAATTTTCCTGTCACGATATTGTCCATAATTCTTTGGAATGTTACGGGTGCATTTGTTAACCCGAAAGGCATTCTAGTGAACTCGTAGTGTCCACCTTCGGCCGAGAATGCAGTTTTTGCTGTATCTTGCAATGCTATCTCTATCTGATGGTAGCCACTTGCTAAGTCGAGAATCGAAAAATATTGTGCCCTTCCTATTCTGTCAAGTACGTCGTTAATATTGTGTATGGTGTATTTATCTTTAATAGTTTTTTCGTTTAATTTCCTAAAGTCCATAACCAATCAACCAATAATGTCTTGATCTAATAATCTATTTATTTGTCTTTTGTCCTCCGCTCTTTCGAAATGTCCGTATCTAAACGGTTTTGTGTAGATTGGTCAATTGTGTGTTGTCGGGATGTCGTGTTTTGTACGGTTCGTAAATGTCAGTTTTTCCTGGTCGTTGTAAAATAGAGATGTGTATTTATTGCATAGTTTTATAATCTTAGTACCTTCTTCGGGGCTATGGTATTTTACTCGAATGTTGAGGTGGCTTGTTCTGTCAGTTTCCCTTTTTTGGGTATTAAGATATATTATATTAACTTCTATGTATTCGTCCACTTCAAACTGTTTTACCAATAAGGAGGATTCTAGATAAATTTGTTGAGGTTGGTCTGAATAATTGACAACTTCCATATAGCTTATGTAGTTTTGGATTAGTAAAGCCCTTCGGTAATGTATACTTTTTCTGTTATTTGAATTTCGGTTTCTAAAAAGGTGCCGTTGTTGATGTTTACCGGGAGTGTTACTATGGCTTTAGAATTTTCCTCTATTGTATCGATTTGTGTGTTTTTATTATTTTGGATAAAAATTGGTAAGTTAGCTTGGGGTGTATGTAGATGTAGTTATTCTAGACTAGTTTAGCTTTTAGTTGTTGTAGAATGTCGATGCCTATTAGGCCGTCGAAGAAGTTATGAAATTTGAATAAGAGGAATTTTAGTTTCCCACTGGTTTTGAATTCTTGGAATATGGGAAATTCGATTTTTTCGTAAAGTGTATGTTCGTTTATAACTGTTTTGATATGAACTGGTATTTTTAACTTTATTCTATTTATTTTTTGGCTAAACAAGGAAAGAACTTGATGCTCCTGTATCTACTAAACACTTTAGCGGTCTGCCAAATTGCGATCCGTGTTTGTTCACGTCTATGTACCGTGTCTGTGGCTTGAGGCTTTTGTTTGAGAATTTGTCTGTTCGTTAAAATTTTGTTTGTGGTTTGTAGTCGTGTTTGCGTTTCCGTCTTCTATATTGTATAGTTGATTGTTGGTGTATCTCTGTATCTGAGTACTAATCATTTCGGATTTTGGCATAATTGCCGGTCTATTGGAATTTTTGTTTGAATTATTGTTCCAGTTGTTATTTGATCTTTGCTGATTCTTGTGATGTGGATAATAGTTGTCCTATCTTCTACCTTGACCATTATTAGAGTTTAATTTACATGGCTTGTTCTTATTATTTCTATATTCTATATGTTTGTCTTTTTGGTCTGTTTGGTTTCTTTTTCCTGATGGTCTTGCTCTTTCCGATGTGTTGCGTCTACCTCTGCATTCTTTATAATAAATATCTCTTTCCTGAATTACTGCGTCATAAGCATCTTTAAGAGATGTAGGTGTCATTGCCCTTAGAAATGCTCCTAAGGGTCCCCTTACTCCTGTTACAAAAGTGTTCAAGCAAATTTTCATTTACGAATTTTTGTTTGCTTTAATGATCCTATATTCTGATTCTGTATTTCTATCAGATTGAATAGGGCCAGTTTTATTTCGTTTATTTGTTCGAAAAGTCGGGTCGCTGGCGGGTCTTTCTGTGTTAGCAAGTGTAAATCGCATAGAAGAACTGATTCTTCGCGTTTGTATACCAAATTGAGTTTCTTTAATCTGGTCCCAATTGAGTGAGGTTCCTACTGATAAAAGGACGTCATTGGCCTTTCCCTCTATTTTATTTCTGATAGCTCCCATTAATAGCTTTCCGTACGGTGAGTGGTCTGTGCCTCTAATTAATAGTATGATTTCTTCTACATTTGTTATAAATTCGTTAATTGCCTTAATGTTCCCGTCAAAAGGTGGTAGATGGCGAATTGCATCTAGGATGCGCATAGATGCAAACACATCTTGGGGATTAGTCGGTGTTGGTTGGTGTGGGGGTGGTGTGTTTGGAGTCGATGCCATTGTTACCGCTATTTCTTGTGTACTTCTCTTGGGTTATGGTTTTTCGGGCAGTTACCTCTATAATATCGGACAAACGAGCACTTATTCTTGTTCTACTTCTTGTTAAATTTCATAACGTCATAACAGCAACAGCCTACTATATTCGAAGGAAGCAAATCATTTACTTCACAAAGGACGCGGAAACAATCTCAATTGAGTCCATACCATCGATGTGGCCGTATTCAATCTGATAGAAATACAGAATCAGAATATAGGATCATTAAAGCAAACAAAAATTCGTAAATGATAATTTGCTTGAACACTTTTGTAACAGGAGTAAGGGGACCCTTAGGAGCATTTCTAAGGGCAATGACACCTACATCTCTTAAAGATGCTTATGACGCAGTAATTCAGGGCAAGACCATTAGGATAAAGAAACCAAACAGACCAAAAAGACAAACCAATAGAATATAGAAATAATAAGAACAAGCCATGTAACTTAAACTCTAATAATGGTCAAGGTAGAAGACAGGACAACTATTATCCACATCACAAGAATCAGCAACGATCAAATAACAACTGGAACAATAATTCAAACAACAACAAAAAGAAATAGAGTACTTAGGACACATTGTGACTAGTGACGGTATAAAACCAAACCCTAAAAAGATTGACACAATCAAAAAAATCCCACTCTTCAAGAAAAGAAAAGAAACAAAATCCTTTTTAGGACAATTGGGGTATTACAGAAAATTCATTAGGGACTTCGCTAAAATAACAAAACCTCTTACTGCTCAACTAAAAGGCGAAAAATAAGTAACTATAAACAAAGAATACATAGATACTTTCGAGCTTTCAAAACATTATTAATTAAATTAATTTTTGATTTTTTTTTATTTTATTTTCCTTTTTTTTTTATTTTTTGCAATGGTACTTATAACAGCCCCTTTGTGTGTTCCCTCTAATTTGGTGCGACTACAGATAAGTTGAGTGCGACATATGTATGCAATTCCCACCATTATCGCGATTCTACACATTCTTTAGTCTGTGGCCAAATAAGAGATCATATTATTAACGTTGTTAATATTGCATTTCTGCAATAGTTCTTTCTTAACCTTCAAGAGCATGACTTGTTTATTTAGTGCCGAACGTTGTGAAGTGCTGCATGATTCAGTAACCTGTTCAAACCAATCGAAATTGAATTGCGTCCAACTAGTTTTACAACGCGGTCCGATCCCGCCCTTAATTATTAGTAGCCTTCGTTTGTGTCGTTGCGTTTCACTTTTTGTTACATATTTCGTTGGTGTTCGAGATCAGCCTTGTGTTTGTTCTCGTCACCGTATTGCTAAAGTTCGATCCCAACATCTATCGTGTTTGCCACGCCGTACTAATTCGTTCGTACCTTGCATTGCAACGGATTTGTTGGATTGAACGGGCGAAAACGTTCGTTTGCTCCCTTCCAACATGTTGCGTCTAAGTCCGAATAGAACCACTGCAGCTACGTTGCACGATATGACGTGGCTCGCCACATGTCGCATCAATTTTTACGTAACATGCACAATTGCTTTGCATTCATTCTTTTAATTTCATTATTTTCTGTATCTTTTTTATACACTTGTTTCTTTACTTGTAACTCTACCAATTCACTATTCGTTTTTTATACCCTGAACCCATTGAAAATGGGTAAAAAGGGTACACTGTATTTGTGCAAATGTATGTAACAGGCAGAAGGATGCTTCTCCGACCCCATAAATTATATATATTCTTGATCAGCATCAACAGCCGAGTCGATCTAGCCATGTCCGTTTGTCAGTCCGTCTGTCCGTTTGTCTGTCCGTCTGTACGTCCGTCCGTCCGTCTGTCCATATATATGAACGCAAGGATCTCAGAACTTATAAGAGCTAGAGACTTGATATTTTGGCTTTAGGTCCTCCTAGTGCCCGCACAGTAAGAGTTTGTTTCCGATAATCGATAACTTACTCCGTTTCCAAGCAATCGATG